>NW_021163272.1:110000-195620 GCF_004324835.1 Dendronephthya gigantea | reverse complement strand
AGATGACGGAAAATGAGTGAACTATAGATCCTCCGGCAGGAATCGAACCTACGCTTTTGCGATGCCGGTGCAATGCTCTTGTCACTGAGGACGTACAGTTGACTCATTTTTCCATCAACTGTTCCCTGCTTGAATTTGAAGTGCGTATAATACCACTCGAAATTAAGACCCTTTAAAACCTCAAGAATATTCCTGCATCGTGTGAAGTGCCTAAAATCATCTGTTAATATTTAGTTAGAACTTCACTTTAGGAAGCTGATGAAGAAACCGCGGCAAAAATACAAGTTCTGGCGCTTGCCGAGGGCGCTCTACCAAAACGCTTACGCATGGCCATGTTTACGCAAAGCACTGATAGACGTTCGCTATTGAACAGGTGCGAATTAGTGTGATAATTAACAAATTGTTGCAGAGGTATAGCCTCTATTCCATCCACAGGACCTGAGTTGTATTTTAGCAACATTCTCAGATTCATCTTAAAACTTGTGATTTTATAATCCTCTATATACTAGCCATCTGTAAATAGTTCAATTGAGACTAACAAGCATACTCCATAAGTAATTTATAATCATTATTGTTGGCATAGCATCATCCAACAGCAATGGCATTACTTGCGAGAATAATGTTCGTATTAAAGTAGTTATAGTTTTTAATGTCTAAAATATACAAGAAAGTTTAAATGCGAGATTTCCTGTTCATAATTTTTGGTTCATAAACAATTATGTAATAAATTTGAATACGATTTTCACAGCCTGCTGGTTTGCTCTATTACCTTGAAAGCCCTGACGAAGTAAGAAATCTTTGAAAACTTTTTTGCGAGGGCCATTATTTACATAAACCCATTGAGGTGATTCTGACTAACCAATCGTATTCATGACTAAGTGGTATCAACTGCTTTGGTAACTAAACTCCATCATTCATCCTTAAACTGTGCCAACTGCCCCACTGAGGAAATAATTAAATGGTAATTCATTCAGAAGTGTAAAACCTTTTTGTAAAGAAACAATTTTGTTGGAAAGTTTTTATCTTTCCTTCAGCCACCAGAGACTGAAGAAGATCGTTTATCAATTCGTGACAATGTAAAGCTTGCAGAAGTACGTTTTAAATCAACAATCGTGTTCCAAAATTTCATAATGCATGCTTGCATGTACGTATAAGCCTGTTATTTCACGCGTTATACTTGTGTCTTAGAGCTCTGGAAAAACGAGGGGAACGTTGAGGAATCAACTTGAAGGATATCTCTCGCATTGGAGGACAAAAATAGGATTCAAATCCAGGAAAGATGTGAGAATTTAAATCCAGTTTTTTTATTACAAGTAAGTGTTCATATTAAGAAAATGGGAAAATGTTCTAGTCGTTTGAAAGATGAAAAAGCAATGATATTTAAGCGGATCTTTTTTACAGATTCAGTCAAGATCTGACAGCGTACAACCTGATTTGGAATTACAAGGTGAGTCTCGAAGTTAAGGTTAGTTTCCGTTGAAAATATAGGATATGGAAATGTAATGGAGGATTTCCTGTCGCTATGAGTATAACAAGACAAATTCAATAGTCCTGACCTCTTTCTCTAAACTGTTCTCGTAAAAGAGTATGAAACAATTTCTTATGTTTTCAATGTGACAGACGCGAGAGGAACTTCTGGGGCACTCGAATCTGATTTGCACGCATTTGCAATGGAAAAAGATCTGAGTGGAAACTACGTTGTCTTTTGGAATCACCTTTAGTTTGAAGTCCTGTATGAATGTTTAGCTGATGAACTGAAATAGGTTAGTGATAAGCCTAACTGCTCTAGCTTTTTAACAGTTCTTCATAAAGCGTCCCCCCCTTATTCCTCGATAGGAATCAAACTCAGTAACGTATCTCTGCTATCAGGTGACTATTATTTGAGAGTCTTGTTGGAACAAAACGACGAGGAGACGCCGATAACAAATGTGTGAGTCCACGACATTTATCTGTCAGGGTTTGCAAATATTCAAACTACTTTCCATGTGCTTTTCTGTCTGGCTTCCCCCTATTCTCTATATTGCTGCACAGTTCACGCAATGTTATTTGTCCTGCAGAATGTAGTAGAGAAGTATAGAATCATGGATGAAACCATTCAAGATTCGATCGACTTTTCTATTTTGTTTTCAGGCTCGAGTTGTCTAACGATCTGTATCACTGATTCCTATTGACAACTAAACCAACTATGAAAGCAATGTGCCTTCAGGTGAGGATGTCGTTTAGCGGGAATGTAGCCATGTGTAGCCTTCGAAGAATGAATTAAACAAATTGGAATATTTCATTCACAGGCGATGACTAAAGTTTATGGAAAATATCACGAAGAGATTGGAGCTTTTAATGACACCAAGCTAAGGATCATCTGTTATTGATCCAGTGTTACTGCAGGAGCCTGAACTAAACTAACTTTATTCATACTGTTTCGTATTTTTAGCATTTACATGAAAATGGCATCACTAACAGGGATTGGAAGGTAAGCACGCCCTAATTTATTTATCACTACTGTCTTTATATCCTAAACTTTAACGACCATAATTTAACTTTTTCTTCTTTAGCCAGAAAATGTTTTATTGTGTTCCTCGTATGATGAAACGTTATAAAGGTTTGTGTCGGTTGTGTATTGAACTTGTGTTTAAATTGCCCTTTAAATTGTCTTTGAAGAAACCATTCGATGTGACCATTGCCAGCAAATCCTGCAAGTCACTATAATCTCAATTCCGAGTTTTGTCCGTGATTTCGTTTTACGAAAGCAGAGCGCATTCTGCAAACGTTTTAGGTTCAGTTATTTCTCATTGTTACAGATCTCAATGATAACAATTAATTTTTTAGATCAGAATTCCTATATGGAAACACTCTGTGGTACACCAATTACCTCGCTACCAAAATGTTAATCCCGTAGCCTGAAGAACGATCCTACAAGAAATCGTGTGACTGCTGGAGCCTGGGAGTTATACTATATGTTTGGTATGCCATATACTTCAGTTTACTCAAATTCACGTAGTGAACACGATTTGTAATGAAGCTGGAGGTAGCTTAACCTCATTTCAAAATTGGAGTACGTCAATGAAAAGTTAACGTCTTTTAGACTTTCCGGATCTTCTTTATTTTCAAAGCAGGCAAATAACCCATTGGAGAAACAAGTCAAAGAAGGGTCGTATAAATTTCCGAACAACCTCTGGAAGAATGTTAGCAGTGAAGCTAAGGATCTTATAACAAAACTGCTTACTGTTGGTCACAGAAAATGCATCACGGTTTCAGAAGCTCTGGAACATCCTTGGATGAAGGTGATGATGAAATTACTAACCGCCTTATAAACCCCGCATCTAAGATTTTTCAAAATCGGCTGACCTTTTTCGTCTGAAGTCCCAGCTTTTTCGAATTGTTAGAATTAGTTTGGTTGAAGTTTAGAACTGATACAGCTATCCAGCATAAATAAAGTCAGTTTAGTTCAGGTTTCCTCCTGTAGTAACACTGCATCAATACGGGATGACCCCTACTGGACCTCCATAAAGGACAATTTAGAACTGATAGAACTATACGGTATAAATAAAATTAGTTCTGTTAGGAGAGAAAGCTTTTAAAAGTGTTAGATTGATCCACGATTTAACAAGTTTTTTTTGTCTTTTGTAGGATAAAGAAATGATAGAAAAAGCAGAAAAAATGATAAAACCGACCGTGGATGGAAGATCAATGTCTATATTATAAAAGGTATGTTGAAAACTACGATACTTGTCCCGTTCTTCCGTCCAATGACCCTTATTTTCAACTCGCAATTGCAATGAAACATTACATGTTTGCAAGTTACATCGAAATTTAACCAGCTTTCCGAAACAATCTCAAGGCGCTGTTACACTACGCAACTTTCCTTGCAAATTGCAAAACCATTCTACTCCTGAGGCATCTAAAGTTGTCAAATACGAACATCTATTACGATCTGCTAACGTTTCCTTAGTATTTCGAACACTCTTTACAAATTAACATCCTTCGGAATTATAATTGCATTGCAAGTTGTAAGGAAAATTGCATATTGTATAGTAGCGCCTTCAGTAAAGTTGAAAACTCACCGTGCAATGAAACATTGCATGTCGGCAAGTTAAAAGGCAGAAAATAACTGTCACCGTACATGGTGAAGACTGGCCGACGGTCACGTTCAGCAGACGAGGCTCTGCGAGCAAATAAATTACTCAGTGGCGTAGCCAGCACGACAATTTAGCAGCATGACTGAAAATGCTTCATGTAAGATCACATCACTAGTTATTCCGATAAATAAAAGAACAGGGGCCGGTTGTTCGAAAGGTGGAAAGTCGCTATCCAACGGATAACTCACTATCCAACGGATAAGTTTTATCCAGCGTGTGATTTGGGTTGCACGAAGCTTGTATAACTTTATCCAGAGGATAAAAATCGCTATCTACCGGATAAATTTATCCAAGGTCCGGAGGTGGTTTAAATCCACTATCTAGTGGATAAATTCAAAGATACAAGGTAACACTGTAAACATTTATATAAAATAGGACAAAAATGCAATATTCCTCTTACTGTGTTTCAACAAACTAATACACATCATGATTGTATTCACTATATATTAAAAATGTTTTCGAAGTGCAATTTGTCGCAGCAGCGTTTCACGTTGCCTACACATTCCGTTCGACCGGCGATTTTTTGGACATCCTCGCATTTATAACAGGTGGTAAATTTACTATACGCTTCTAATCAGTTTATAAACGCGAATATGCAAAGAAAGATTCAACCTATTCCAAGGAAACTTGCTAATATCTAAGTAATTTCATTCACGAACATTAAAATAGTGTTTCTAAATTTGCTATTGGACCGAAAGGCAAAGCGTTGCAAGGTCAAGGAATAAAATTGCAATGTGTTTAATTAATAAAATCACTATGATGTGAAGTGCAAAGTTCGAGCAAATCACTTGTTCAAGCCTTTTCCATTCAGTAACTATACTCGAGCATTCGTAATGATTATGAATTCAATGTTGTAAATGCTTAGCAACAGCTGACGTTGTGGTACGAAATTTCAGAATAATACTGTTTTCTTCTGGTAAATTTTAACTTATCTATTGGGTAGCTATCACTTCACTATCCACGCTTCCTGCAACGCGTTTTTATCCAATGGATAACTATCCAGATTTATCCGTTGGATAGGACTTATCCGTTGGATAAGTTATCCATCTTTCGAACAACCGGCCCCAGTTCCATACCTATACTTTTGTACGTGTGAAACTTTTCGCTTGATTTTCTTTTAATTGTGAGAATCCGACCGTGCAGCAAACATTGAAATAAAGCGATAACACTAAACTTGATTGTGATAGCCCTGAGTATATACCGCTATAATAGCTTTGTTCCTCATAATGATATGCTGGATTCCTCGTCCAGGTATAACTTCTAAAACACGCCTTATTTTTACTTGTATTCCAATGCACCTAAGTTAGTAAAAAACCTGACAAACCCGCTGGTAGGGTGTAAAGAATTTATTTCTAAATCAAAAACTCGCTCTTACATAAGCCATTTATTGAAAAATTTTCGCTATATATTTCAGTCAGATGGATCTCTCAGTCATTTCTCATTCCTTAGTGAACAAATAGTATTTCAGTGAATTGCTAGAACATACCTGAAAAACAGCTATAAACTTCAATTCTCAAAGATATGTTGCGTACCATGTCTTTGGATGAATGCGGATGTAAAGCGCGGTTACAGTTGGTGATAGGACATTTTCCACCAGCGAGTCTCTAATGAAATGAATAATTTGTTAAACAATTAATCTTAATCACACATTAAAAGTTATATATGACCGCATGGAAATGATGTGATGCATATAACGTGACAGGGTAATCTGTAGAAGCCTTGCTTATTAATCCAGCTAACCCTGACTAGTCCATTTATTTTGTAATGATCGAATTTTTGCCCGTCGGAACTACAGGACACAGAATAGGTCTTCACCCACTAATTATAATCACGACGACTTTGAGTGAAATCGCTCCGACAAACATCTTTCTTGCCGAACGCATTTGGTCCTGGTTATTTTTCCGTGCAGACCAGGAAGCTGCCTCATTTAAGCGACCATGTCCTGTCGACTTATCCGCATTCCCAACACTTGTTGCTATTATCTGGGATGTTATGTGTCTTCAGTACGTGGGCCAATAATTAGTATCAATTATCTTCTGGCACCAAAACACCATCGAACAATCATCAACAAAAATGAAATGATAATGCATATAATTTTGCCATACACGGCTCCTCCAGAATTGAAACCAGTCGAGGTACAGCGTTATTTCCATTGATTTTGTGAAATCTTTACTTGGGGGTTAACATCGAATTTTATCACATTCCCATATAGGGGAATTACTGAATAAAAAAATAATGTCCAACAGTCCTAATATGACATAATAATAAACTGAACATATACCATGTAGCCTGCAATATTTACCTTGCTTGGTATGTCAGTCCATCAAATCCATGTATGGCACAGCGATGGATGGAGGTGTAGTCAGTGATAAGAGAAAGGTAATAATTGTTAGCAACTCCTGGGTTGCCAACTTTATTTGATCTAAAATTGAAACACAAGGAACAAGTAAATTATTATATCATTGTCCAGGGTTGTGAGGTTATCAGCATTGTGATATCCCAGGTTCATGCGTACCGCTACCATGGGACAACATTCCTTAGCGAACAAATAGTATTTCAGTGAATTGCCAGAACATACCTGAAGAACCGCCATAAACTTCAATTCTCAAAGATATTTTGCCGTACCAATTCGACTCTATATGCCATAGAATCTACAATTGAGATTACAAGAACATAACTATCACACAATTGAAACTATAATTGTATATGAATCACAAGGGCCTATACAGTATAGTAACAGCATGTATTTTTGACTTCTATAACACAAGAATATACAGAACAAAATGCAGGTTGTTTTCTTTCATATTCACATAATACCCCCAACCCCTGACAGTTACATATATATTGGTAAATGCAATTACATAATAGGAAAGGGAGAAAAAAAATCTATTTTTTATAACACCAGTGAAATATTGTGTACGCATAATACTTAGCGCTATGACCCATGCTGTCATGCTTCCATCACCAGATATCATGAAATCATCTTGGTTTTTTAATGTTGAAATTAATCCGTTTAATTTAAAAAGCACAAAAATACCACCAAAATATAGCTCGAAAATTTCTAATCAAGAAATTAATCAATACTGCTGTTAACCTGACACTGCAGTGCAACTCTAAAAATCATATCAAATTAACAGGATTACAAAATGGAAATATAACTCGCCTTTGGAATTTCGTTATTTTCTTCGTTATTTTTTATCCTGTCGTCTTTTAACCGTTACATATAAACTGTAAAGGCATTAGTTATCTTTTCTGATAGGATTTAAGTCAGGATGGGCAGAAAAACTCGAAAAATATAGATTTTTTTATTTGTTATTGTGTATAGCGAGGTGTTGCTCAGCCGCATGCACAAGTGGTTGTCGCGTGAGGTTAGAGGTGTCAAAAACGTAATGTTGCCTACCCCGTGGGGGTAAAATAAGCCCAGAAATCGATTTGTGGGTAAAATTTTCCCTAGAGGTCATAATTGTCAAATTTTCGCTAATATGGTGATAATTATATGTACATTTCGGGTTTCCGTTTGTAAACACATTAGTTGGAAATATCACTACAAATCGCCAAAGCAACTGTATTTCGAGTAAAATATATGAAAATATTGATCCCAATGTAAGCTACAAATATTTGGAGGTTTTTAGGCGAGATTTTTGGAAGGCTTTGCGTATTTTTGCTTCTCTAACATTCAATTTAAAAAGTACAAGTTCTGCAATAAATATCTTGGCTTATAGGAAAGCTTTTGAAATGAACTAAAGTTATACAAATAGGTAAATGTTTTTTCTTTAAGATAATACAATTTCTAGTTGAATTGATAAAACACTTCCAGATAAAACCGAAATTATCTGTGTGCGCCGTTTACGACCGGACAGCAATGAGTTTAGTGGTCTCATATTTATTAAAATGGGTGAAGTATTCGCAGAGTAATCACAAGTTTAAATGAGCTTACCACTTTGAAATATCCTCTGATCGGACGTCTAACTGAGAGGATCCCTTAAACATCGAGAATACTTCATTAACAAGTGCCGCATTCTGTCCTGTTTGAGAAGGTACAAGAACTTCGTCTTGCGTATTGGTTACTCTTTGCTCCGTTGGAAGTTCCATTCTGTTGTATGAGGACAACACTTGTAGTTGGTGTGATGAAAGGATGCAGATTGTCCGTTGGATGTTGTGCTTTTGTATTTGAGACGGACCACATTAGATATCAGCGCAAAATTGACACATTCATGGGATTCGAACCCATGAACTCCTAAAAAGGAGTATCCGCAAAATGTGTTCTTTGTGTGGCCAGGAAAAAGAGAGAGCTACAGGGCTTCTCCCAAACCGACTGGCAGACAATACGAAACGTAGAGGACAAGACAGTACAACACAACACAACACAAAACACACAACCGACGACACAACATCCAACAACCCACAACCCACTAACTCTGTAGCTGAAACGACAAAAAATATGGTGAGTTGTTCCTAGAAAATGAAGCATCACAATTAGCATGAAGGCAATTGCTGGCTGGGGTTTAACTGACGGAATGGATATGGGGTGGCTTCTTAGGGTTGGATACTGAAACTAAACTACGATCGTCTTTGTCTGAAAAACACAAAAAAAAATTATTAGTAGCTCCCTAGAAAACGAAAAGCAAAACACAGTTAGACAAGCAGTGAGCCGTGTTTCCAGATACGGGGACAGAGATTCTTAGCTAACAGCGGGGCCACGGGGTCTACTTCTATTTAAAAAATTAATTATACATACCTTGATCCTACCTAAAGAAAGAACTCACTTACCTGAGAAAAACGGTCGCAGACGGCTCTGTTTTATAGCCTGTAGGCTCTTGCATAATTCAGCAAAATTAAGACAACTTGATTGGTTATTTCTGTACACAGGTCAATTTGTCATTGGTCAAATTTTGTACTCCACGATTGGTTCAATAAAAACCAATCAGATTGGTTAATCTATATTCAAAATTTGATACCGTTTCTTTGATATTTGCAAGGTGATTGCACAACAAATGTTCGATTTCACACGTTTTGGAGCATATTCCAAGCCAATGTATCACAGTATGAGTGTATTTGTTCGATTATTTCTCTCATGAAGTTCACAAGAAATTACAGTTCAATCATTATTAAAAGGCTTTATTCCCCTACCAGCTTTAGAACCCCATCGAACAGGAAAGTCGGAATTTAAAAGGCAAGTAAATCTTTCAAACTGTTGTAGCACTTGAATTCTGTGGTACATTTAACTACTGAACCTTTCAGAATATTTGTAGAATTGGGCATGGCATGGAATAATAGTAAATATAGCAAACTGACAAATTCGCAAATGTAGTAAATTTCAAGGCTAAATATTGCAAATTCCAGTGGAAATACGGCGTTTTACCGCTATGCATACATAGCTATTCACAGCTACGATATTCACGTGTTGTATATATTCAATATTACACATCAAAGCGGCCTAATTCTTTGGATATTGCCCGAATGCAAACGAAAACCGGTTGCAGTGGTTTAGCTCACATATTCAGGATTATTTTGATATCTTTAGCGTCAAAATCAAGCCTTTAGAAGATTTTTGCCCATTTTTTATTTAAACATACCTGATGATATGATATATCGCATCACCGGCAATAATATTTCACAATAATAAATATTTCGGGCCAAAAGCCGAAAATCTGACCTAGGTCCGATTCGAGCTTGCCTTAAGCACGTGATTAGCAATGATTATCGCTTAGAACTTATAAAATGCTCTTTCTTTGATTATTTTGCACATACTACACCAAGAATTACTCAGAATTAAAACAGAATGATAACATGTCAAATTCTAGACATTTTGAAGACAACAGAGACCAAAAAAGCGAAAAAATATGGAATTTCCAAAATATATCTTGCAATGGGTGAGTAATTTCAGATAACAAAGCAAGCTATTATTTTAATTCTTATTTTCACGTATAATACAAGTGCAGGTTATAACTATATGCTGGTTGGAATATACTATTCAAAGAATCGTTTTAACCGCTATCGTTTACTGGTATTCCGGGGTCTTTAGCCCAAATACTTGCTGAGATATTTAATGTTTTTCTTCTGTGCGACAATATTGTCAGGAGTAATAGCCTAATAGGGACCAGACGGGAATTAGATATTATAGTACTTGTATATAATAATTGTAGGAAAAAAATATTCCCTGTGATATATCTTCATAGGAAAAAGTATCAAAACGGATTATTTTCAACATTAAAAAACCAAGATTATCTGATGATATCTGGTGATGGCAGGTATGACAGCATGGTTCTTAGTGCCAACTACTTCGCAGGGCCACGTGTTATGCCTACACCATATTTTGCTGTACAGTTCCATCATTCATTTTACACTGATGTTATATAAAATATTTTTTTTTATTCTCCCTTTCCTATTATGTAATTGCAGAACGAATATTCAATATATTAGTGTACCAAATAAAAACTCATTATGACAATGGCTATCGGACGTCTATTGCATCGGAGATACGACTTGTGGTAAGCCAAATTCAATGTTATTTCTTGCGATTTTTCTATGATGTCTTACATTGTTTTTTTGTAAAGATTCTTCAATGTTTTCTCAGTCTGCGAGCTGACAACGTCAAGGCCTTGTGCAAGACAAAAGTGGAAAAGTCAAATTCACTTCGTATGTTAATTGTTCTGAAAGGAAAACGTTGGTTAATGATGATAGTGCAAGACATGTCAGCTATTCTGCTTCCAAAATTCCTTTTCTTGTTAGTGTAATACATTCTCATTTTTGTTTTAGTTCTGCAGAAGATAAGACAACCGGGATTGTTTCACTGCCTTACAGCGAGGCGATGAATGTTATTCCTGTGTGCTTACAACAGGTAAACTTTTCTATCATAATATATCATCTGGCATTAAGTTTCGATTGAAGTTCAACTTTCTTCATTTTCTAGAAATTGGAATGGGAGGTGTTGGATGTTGTTCTGAGAAACTTTCCGGAGGCACTGCAAGATAAAAACTTGATACATTCTCGAAAGCACTACTTACGTTCAATATGTACAGTGTTATCTAAAATGGTAAGGGATGTAAAGTTGTGCACTTTTCACACCAAAATCATGAACTAAAAATTTTACTTTGCATTCAGGTTTGAAATTATGATTTTCTCCCTGGATTATTTCGCGTTCCTCATGATATGCGCCGACCTCATTTGTACGCTAGAATTTTTCCAGTACGGTTCTTATCATTCAGTTTTTTGCATCTATCATAATATCTTACCATAACTATACCAAAACCATACCATACCATAACCATAACCATACCACATCATATCATATAATCATATCATATAATCATATCATATAATCATATCATACCATAACTAACCATAACCAAATCATACCATACGATAACCATATCATACCATACGATAACCATATAATCCCAAAATTATATCACACCATACCATACCATGACCAAATCATGCCATACGATAACCATATCATACCATAATTATATCACACCATACCATAGCATAACCAATTTATACCATAATTATATCATACTATACTAATGATTTAATTGGATATTTTATTGTAACATGTGCAGGTATTAACAGAACTGTGTACGTACCACATTTTTATTGGGCAAGATGAACAGGTAAGAACCTGCTTCACTTTATTTTCAGCGGTTGTCTGTTCTCGCTTAAACGTTGTTGTATATTTCGTCTAGTTTTGTCTGATGCGTACTTTGGAGATTGGTTTGGTTGCTCATTCCACGACGTTAAGCGTATCTTGTCTCACCATATGTATGTTAGAAATGTCTTCAGTTATGGCAAGGTATGGCTACTTAAGATTGTCTGGAATTTGAGACGTTTTTTATGTCCATTAGCACTTTGTAAAAAATGAAGTTGATTTAAGTAATTGCAGCGTTTTTGAAGTTTATTACTTTGGAGATATTTGAAATCGTGCCTTGATAATGTGCTCAGTGAATTTACAAAAATGTTTTTCAATAAACTCCAGCCTAAATGTAACGTCTCTTGTTATGCGAGATACTCCTTCACAAGATTATTTGGGTAATAATTTCTAAATTTTTGTCCTTAGGCTGCTCCTAACATATCTGGAAAAGTTTACTAAACTTTCGCCAACGCCTCAAGTTGTCATACCACTGTTAGAATTTCTCTCTGGTATGTTTCTTGAAGTTACGTAAATTAAGAAATCTTTTATGAAATATCAATGTACCCCCTAAGGAGAGCTAGGTGTAATAAACACTCAATCGTATTCGACGAAAAGTTGCTAACATTCTTTTAAAACGTTTAAATAGCATTGTCAAAGCTTCGTGATTAGTACAAAAAATTCACAGCGATCCATTTGAAACAAGTCATTGGAATATGTTTGCCTCACACAGCATCATCGAGGTTTGTTTAACGCGATAACATCTCAAACTTTTTATTATTGGTTTTGTGAAATTGAATAAAATATAAACGAACTGATATGTTTCACCTTAGATACTCTCAATACACGGTAACTCTTGCTGATAATGTCATTTCATCCTGGTTTGTCAACTGTCCACTGTTGTTAAGAAAACAATTCGTGCCATTGATTACAAAAGTAAGTCCACATGTCATTCTATGGCCACGGAGATTGCTTGCTAAATTTTCAATAGATATTAAGAAGTGGTGTTTAAACTTTATACAGCTTAGGCAGTGTTGTTACATAAACTTGTCCATTTCATGTTACATAATTTTGCTTATATGCAAGCTCGTTTTCAATCATTTGTCCTTGTATTCCTTTAGAGTCTTAACAACGCAGATATATCTTCAGATGCTGCAAACCCATACCCTTAGTCACTAATCCCCCCACCAAATTCCATTCACTCCCAAACTCCCTTGAGAAATCAAAGGAAGACTCAAGCAACACACTTAGTTCAGAGATGATGGAAATCGTGGGTGATATGATGGTCAAATATACATTTTCTTCTTATTTGACCCAACCAAAAAGGTCTGTATGTTGGTTTCGTATTTTTCTGCACTGTGTTTCAGGGAAGATGACTATTTTGTTGTTTTTATAGAGCTGCAGTTGTTGAACGACTCCTGCGCAATGGAGCGTCAAGAAGTTGGTTGCTTGGCAATGTGTTGATCACGGTTACAGTCAACAAGCGGGCAACTTCGAACATGTCATGCGCATATTTTTCGGCAGGAAAAGTGTTTGTGTGAGATGATTCACTGCAGAAGGGCACGGAGCCTGAGGTTTTAAAAGTTGAGCTTAAGAGAAACAAAAACGAGGCCTCAATTAGTCAGGTAAGGAAAATTCTTTCAGTATCATTGTTTAAATTGGCATACACTGTATGCCCAGCGTATTCATGCTTAAACAACAAAATATATTTGCAAGAGCGACCAAGTTTTAATATTCTTCTAGTGAAAGCTCTTAGGAGCGTATTTGACATTTCCATTGATAACGACAGTAATATCGTGTGTTTGAACGTTAAAGATGAACTCAGGGATATTCTAAACAATACAAATTATGGCCCTAGAGTTATTTCCGATAAAAACCTGTCGAAGTTGGTTCGTCATATTGCAATGCATGTTAAATAAATTTGGTCAGTAACTTAGGGTAATTTAAATGTCCGGATGTGATATTGACGGTATACGAATGTTTTTCTTTTTAAGATTGCGTCAGTTATTCACCAAAATCAGAAGAAAACTACAGATACCTAGGCTGTAATTGGTTACAAAGAATACGTCAGATCAAGAGGATTCGAGCTAGAGTTTCTCATGCGGTACCGGAACAATGTAGGTCGCTAGACTTAAGGAAAGACGCTCGTAATATAATAGATTTTACAAAATATATCCTTTGGTAATTCTTATGAGTTGCAATAAAACCTTTACAATTGTTCATCCTTCACTGATGAGCTCAGAATGTTTCGTTATCACGTGGTCAATGCACGACTCTTGCCCTGGAGGAGGAACCCAATCCGGATATAAATGACTTTTTTATCTAAAGTACTTCACGGAAATGCCTTCAGTTGAAATATGAAGAAAGTCGGGCTGATGTTTCAAAGATTTTATGACGCGAAGTTGAATCTTGGTTCATCGTTTCTTCAACGAAACGGGCACTGATAAGACTTCACAGATAAGATATCACAGTGGAAGCCAGTGCTCTTTCGCTGTAGCTTGCCTAGCGGCACAGAGGTCTCAACAGATGGTAGGAAATGACAACAGAGAGCGAACATGATAAAATTTTTATGAATAAAATTATTCCGAAAATAACAAAAAAGATCAACCTGGTTGGGTGACATCTAGAGGTCTAATTTTATTCTTTCTCCAACTATGAGATTTGATGTGAGCCTCATTTTTGTTTCTTCTGTCCATCTATTATTTCTTGAAAACAAATACCATGAAACATGGTTCAAAATATTGAGACATTTTATAAGCACGATGTTTGTAGAATACTTTGCAACGCTTAACAAAAATCCGTAACTGGTATTTTCAATTTGTGTTTATAGCTTCAATCTCGTTCTACTGCAGTTTCCGATAGCAAAAATGAAAGGTAGGATAAATTAATTGTAATTTAAATTTTAATTTAAATTTGATGAAGTATCGTATACCTCAAAACCTTCAACACCACTTTGCTGGTATTACTAAATGACGCTCAGAAAACTTCGAAACATTAATTTTGCACTTTAGCGAGTTTCGAATTATGGAGTTTTTTATTGCTGAGAGAAGAAGCACTGGCTGAAGCCGTTGCTAGATCATTCCTCATTTTTTTCATTTTCAGTAATAATCAGTATTATTCACTCGCATATATTTATGTATCTTTCTCTCTGTAGTGGCATTCGCAAGTAAGTGAAAGGAGTGAGCCGTTTGAACCCGTTCTTACTTACGGTCACTTATTGAAAATTACTAGCTATACTATTTACAAAAAGTGCTGAAAGACTTCTCTTTAGGCCTCGACTGAAAACCATTATTCCATTGCACTCTTTCATTCATCTCTATAAAAAAAATCACTTTATATTTTGAAACATCTATGACATGAAGAGAAAGTGCAACATTTGGAGAGAAAAACTCACCAAGTGGAAAATTATCAAAGAAAGCCAAGTCAAACCTTCCCAACCTTAAAATTTTGCAACCCGTCACCAGAGTTGTCGATGGGAATTAAAACATTTGTTGAAGTTTGCAAGTCGATTGTATTGCTACAAATATCACGAACATTTTTTTTTAATTTGTTTTTATTCTAATATCCATTACTAGCTATACTATTTACAAAAAGTGCTGAAAGACTTCTCTTTAGGCCTCGACTGAAAACCATTATTCCATTGCACTCTTTCATTCATCTCTTTAAAAAAAATCACTTTATATCTTGAAACATCTATGACATAAAGAGAAAGTGCAACATTTGGAGAGAAAAACTCACCAAGTTGAAAATTATCAAAGAAAGCCAAGTCAAACCTTCCCAACCTTAAAATTTGCAACCCGTCACCAGAGTTGTCGATGGGAATTAAAACATTTGTTGAAGTTTGCAAGTCGATTGTATTGCTACAAATATCACGAACATTTTTTTTTTAATTTGTTTTTATTCTAATATCCATTCTACTTTACATATTTCAGTATAAAGTTGTTTTGTATTGACAAGCAATTGCTTTTGACTTACAGATGTGATTTACTACAATATTGAAAATGGCTTGAGACGAAGGTGGACTTGGTGGAGTTGTTGAGGATTATGCCATTGCAATGGCGACATAATTGATGAAATCAATGGCAAAAAGAATTCTTTAGTCCACTAGAGTCGTGTTAGAGTACCATGTTTAGAAGGCGCTTGCGACGGACGACGAAAAACAGCGATTAAATTTGCAAAATATGGCTGAAATTGTGTTTTAGTGGGGGTTAAGTGAAATGAAATATGTCGTATCGCAACAAAACATCGTTATTTTTTTGGAAATTTATAATAAATATATTAAAAGCATTTTTTTCATAATATGGCGAACATTTTTAGAAAATAGAAAAAATTAGACTTTTCCGGGTGAATCAGTAATTTTATGCCTAATTAAGCAGTTGACCTGGAATGGTAAACATAATTTGCTTGTAAAATATAAAACTGATGATAATTTCACCCTCCAGTGACCACCCCTAAAAGCAACCATTCTGAACCATATAAGCAATTCAGAAAGACTGTAGCTTTGATAATTCAGGATTTAGAGCTATGGCGGTTATGACCGCCATGGTCATTTTACTCTAAAACAATTGAGATAACCTGTTTTGCATGAAATGCACACAAACTCCTTTACAGGGCCTTGACTAGTAAATATACCTGAGTTACACGGGCTGTTGATATCACAATTGTTTATCTCTTCACGCACTTGCAATAAATCACATCATTAGCAGGGGATGGGTTAACTTTGCAATTCCGGACTTGACTTGATATGTTCATATCAGAGAGATGTCGGTATTGGAGAGGTACATATTAAGACATGTTTACATTTTCAATTGCTGCTGCCATCTTCTTCTTTTGATATATGTGAACGAGTAGATAAGTTATGGATTTTTCTGATAACAGCACCGATTTCATGTATTGAAATGCAACGCTCAATACCCTACACACAACTAGTAGCGTAGTAAAATTCAAGATAAATGGTACGATAATTTATTCAGCTTTAGAGAGATTACATGTTCTGACGTTTTGGGTTCATTACGAGAGCTAAATCCCAACAAGGCTACAGGACCCGATATTATACCTCCTATTGCTTAACGAAAGATAGCAGAAGAAGTCTCTACTATGCTTAATGCTAGCCTCCTCCGCAAGCATATCTTATGTATTAATATTAGGCATTTATATTTCGCTTGGGTTAGCTGTGTCGGGGAAGGCGAGGAAAAAGTGGGAGAGATCAGCAATTTTTTTTCTCGCTCCCCGACAAAGCTAACCAAAGCCAATTATAAATGCCTAATATAAATACATAAGAGATGCCTGCGGAGGAGGCAAGCTTAATGCATTATACAATAAAGTAATCCGACATGGAGTGTGACCGTTGGACTGGAAACGGGATGAATGGATTTCAGTGCACAAAAAGGGCGATCGCCTTTCCAAAACCAATTAGAGCACCGGTTACCATACTGATAACCGTTGACAAAATTTTCCAGCATCTTCTTTGAAAGCAATTGAGTGAACTGACGGAAAAGATCTTTGACAACTTTAATTGGTAAAATACGGAAATATAGCCATGCCAAATTGCCATATTTTGTATTTCGCGCGGAAATTGAGTAACTAATTTAGTTACAAACTTCCAGCCGTAAGATTCCGGCTTTTCTCTATCCTTGTTTTAAAGATCCCGGCTTTTCTCATTCCCTGTTATAAAAATTTCGGCTCTTCCCATTCTTTGTTTTTAAGATTCCGGCTTTTCTCATTCCTTGATTTAAAGATTCCGGCTTTTCCCTTTCCTTGTTTTAAAGATTCTGGCTTTTCCTATTCCTTGTTTTATCGTCCCCCGTTCCCTTCCTCGATTCCCCGTAACTGGTTTTAAGGCTAGTTTCCACTCAGGAAAAATCTCCTTTGGATCGGAATGGACAGTAAAATTTCTTTTGTCGCTGAGTTCTCAGGCGGCGTTTATACAAAAGAAACTTTTCCGTCCCCTCCGATCCAAAGGAGAATTTTCCTGAGTGGAAACTAGCCTTTAAAGATAGCCCTTTTCCGCCCCTCCCTTGCATATGAACTAACCGCTAATTAAAAATTTTTGCGCTGTCACATGACCAGCCTTAACCAGGGTTTTCGCCGCAGCGTGGGTCGTGGAGCGTAGAATAGCCTGGCCTGCGAAGTTGGAATATGTCAATGTACACACACACCCGAATTACGAAAATTGCACTTGTCAGCAAATCGTCACAAAGGTTTAGTAAAATGTCACGTACCCTCAATATTCCATTATGAATAGGAAAGTTTACTTGAACGAGATCCGCATGTCTTCGGTTATTTGATACAAAAATCAATTCATATGAAGAAACATTGGCGTTGAATTAAAATCGTATCATCATGCACATGGGATAGAAACTTCGTCATAATTTTAAGTCTTTTTGGCTTCACCGAAAAAATAAGCCTGGAAAAATTTCGCATAAAACGATAGACAAAAACATGATTATCTTTAATTTAATTTCAAGATCAAAGAACGTTTTTTGGATCAATATTTAAATATAAGTTACGCTTGTGTTCCTTACAACGGAAACAAGACCACGTGAATGAAACAGCTCACAAATTTATAAATCTAGCAACATCATTGTTTGCTTTACTTTAGTTTATTGAAAGGTTCCTGTTACTGGTTCAGGAAAGTAGCGGTAGTATATTTACTTTGTTTTAGGCAGAAAATGGTGTTTATAACAATTGAGTCTCATCATAGGTAAGTGAAGTTTCCTTCTCTTACAACAACAATAGGGCCATTATGGGATACCAGATATGGATACTGCAAATACACAACTTTACAAAAGAAGGTAAGAGTTTCCAGCTTCCCGCCTGCTTCAGGGTAGCGCAGAAAGAAAATAGGAATTTTTTCCCCTACCACGGTTAGAACCAATATTTTACAAATAACTAGTGAAATGCCACTCTGACAACTTTATGAGGTTGGGACTTTTATATTTGAACTGCCGTATGATCGTTTGTTGGTATCATGATTTCATTCTGCTGGGAAATACTCAATGAAAATGCCTCACTTGAGTCGTTGTCAAATTTGTATTTCAATTGACACATCTTGTTACAAACATACACATCAGGCCTCTGTGTTGGATGATGATGATATCATCGTCTTTGCATATTGCGATTCTAACTACAGAAGATATTTTGTCCTCGAGCAAATCTAATTTGTCTTCTGCTTTTACATTGTAATTCTCGTTCAATATCGTCAACAGGAATCCTTCACCAGTATGTTTTTAGCACGTAAACATTGTTATTGATATCAACAGAAAGGGCCATTAAAATATTGCCTGTAAATTCAGGTAATTCAATCCGTTTAATTTTTCCTTCCTCCTGGATAATCGATTTTCTCATAAGGCGGAGTACGAGGGAAAGTAAGAACACCCCCTGACTGTTCACAGCATATGGAGAAGCTCTTTTTTTTCATGAAGGGTCTGTTCGTTTGGAGGATGAGGCAATTCCTCTTTTATAGAATTTCTTGCTGAAATTTCGTGCCAGCTTATTATTGGATGAAAACTGCGAGTGGGAAGTTCAATCGTTGGCATGCAGGCGGACACTTCAAATGAACATTTATTACTGAATTTGCAAACATATTGAAACAACACATAGTTGATTAACATAACCGACAGACGTTCTCCACCCGTTGAGTTTTATTCAACAACGATTTGACTCCATCGTTCAAAGACACTGAGAATATCTCTTGAATCAGTTGATGGCTTGTAAGCTATGCAGCTTCTTCCAAAACGATAAACATTCGGTGATTGCGGTCTCAGGATAATCGAGATGTTCCACTATTTTTGAAACTATTCGTAGCTTGCTGCAAAAAATTCGATCTTCGATACTAAATGCCTCATTCCAGAAAGCAGTGGTTGCTGCCTTGCGCGCTTCCTCGAATCTTTTTCTCGCAGTTTCTAACTCTCTGTCCGAGTTGATTTTAAGCTTTTTCCTGCTGGAGGAAGCTCTATTGCTTGGTTTAAGATACCAGACAGAATAACGCTCGAAAGTTCACCTGGTTCGTCCTGAGTTTCGCTCTCTTTCTGCTAAAGATTTGATTTATCGAGAGAAACACTGAGTAACTCTATTCCTTCTTCTAGAAAATTATAACTGGCGAGAGTTGATCTAGAAAGGCCATCGATTTTAGACTTGATATCATTATAACTCGCGTACGACAATCTTACGAATTTCGCCGTCTTTCAGTTTGTCTGCCGTCGAGGCTATGACCTTATTCCATAATAAACCAAGTGTTGAACTGAGTATACTTGTCACAATTAAAGTCGTATCGCGTTTCTTATTAACTGTACCCAAAAATTAAGGCTTTATTAAAAGCATCTGCTAAAAGGTGAGGAGGCAAAACATCATTTAGAACCGAAGCTTCTTGAAGCGATACGAAAGCGTGCGTCGTGGTTTGTCTAGAACGTCGTGGCCTTTAACCTCTGGCTTGGACCGATGGTAGAAATTTGGTGGAGGAGAATTCGAGATTTGTTGTGACACTTGAAGATAATCTTGTTTAGGTGCTGACGTAGATAAACCAGGTGATTCGTCATCTAACAGGGAAATAGTTGGAATGGATTCCTTGTTTTCTGCACTTCGAACTCCGGAGCGCAAGAGTACATCGTCGGTAGGAATGTAAGCCATGAATGCTGCGATGTGCATCTTTCGTTCGTCTGATGACATGCCTTTCCAATCGGCATATGTTTTACGAAACATGTGGTAAGCTGGTGCTAGGACGTAAGGACCGTCATCATATATGGCTTTGACAACATTGCTAAATAAACGGATACTGCATGCTTTCAAGGCATCTAGGCACTCTGAAAGTGTCGCGTCTCGATGACTACGACCCTCTGAATGCACGTGGGCGGATATTTCATCTTTTGACAAGACGTTTTGCCACTCAATTGGATTTTGGCCGCACACTCCGTCAATGGAAGCTTGCTTTCGAACGTTTTTAATCATTTTGTCCCTCATTTGCTTCTCTTTATGAGTTTCAAAATAATCCACGAACTGACTCGCGGGACGATTGCTGGTGTGTTCCTTTTCTATTTGAAGCCATTTTGATTTCAGTTGCAATAGCTTACGGTTGTAAATATGAGTACTTTCGCTTCCGTATCTTCTTCTTTGCACGTGGCACCACCGAAAATATCACTCAGGATAATTTTTTTTTGGATTGAAGGAAAATTTAACGACTGCAATTTTTTATCTACATTTGCTTGGGCATGCTCTTTGCCCAAAAGGTAAATGGTCTTTCCACTCGTTTCCTTAAGAATCCCGCTAGAAAGTGCTTCGTCTTCATCTGTACCAAAAGAAGGATGTTGGCAAGAGCCGGATTCCCTCTTTTCACTGCTTGCCAAAAATATGCGAAATCCTGCGCTGATTGATTTCGATGGATCAGAAATGGTCCTGGAAACCAGGGATTCCTTAAACTCTCTCTTCCAATTACTGACATCTGCTTGTAGGTCGTTTGTGTCACGAGATGATTTGCAATGTTTAATGTAGTGTCACAAGCCAAAGGCGTAGTAAACCTGGGATTTTGATGAATGCTTGATTCTTGTCAAGCAAATCTGGGTCCATTTCGTCAGCAGTGGGTCTTTGCTCAAGGAGTTTAAGGATAACTTCCTGAATTTGATCGATACTAGATCTGGTTTTTGTTTCCCCATACAAATAACGGTAATTATACAGCTGCTTGGTATCCCGAATAGTGGTTGACTGTAATGGAGAATCAAGTTAATTCAGATACTTCGATTTTTCGTCTTCAATAACCCTTGGGGCACGAACATCTGTATGAACCGTTTCTTTCACTTCTTTGTTGAGAGAGTGCTCTCTTGAAATAAAGGATTTGGCGTGCGGACGTGTTGTATTTCCATGCGCTGTTGCGACTACGAGGACGGCATTCCCGGTGTTAAAATAGTAATGCATGATAATCGTGGAACATTTCAAAGTATATGACTTCAAATTCTTTAGACGACTATAAGATTCATTATTCTGCTATTAGCATAATAAATATGACATATCTTGTAAATTCCGTCTGATACATTTTCATCGTATTCTTATGCGTTGCTCTTTTTCTAACTACAGCGTACAAGAGCTCCTTGCCTACGATCTGCCGAACCCAATTTCGAGCATCGCGGACGTCGCAGGTACCACCAACGATAATGCCATTGTCGTCTTTGTTCACCGAGACCTCTGTCCGTAACCTTAACTTCATAAAACCTAGTTTGCTATTTTTCTCATAGTACCCAAGTGTTTCATAAGTTTCGATATCAAACGGATGCTTTACTTTTGCAAGTTTTTGGCCGACAACGAAGGTTGAGGTTGTAGAAATGCTTGTTGGCTTGATTTCTGCCTTTCGGTCTGCAGGAATATCCTTTTTTAAACAGATCTGGAATATTTTTTTAATGTCAGGGCTGGAATGACTGTAAATTGGAAGCCTTTTATCACCCCTGTAATGGACAAGATTAGGCAAATCAATGTCAAATGAGTAAGACGTATTATCATTTTCACTGTTCTCATGAGTTGACTGATTCGGGATCACTGGAAAATGTGATAATTTTCTTCGCTGTTTCCTCTTTTTATTGTTGGAAAAAAGATTTCATCGTCCTCCGTGAGATCCACAGTTTAGTTCTCTCGCGCTTTTTTCTTCTTTTCGTCGTTTCCCGATAAATTAGTTTTTCTTTTGGACATCTAGAAAAGCGGGTCATTTTTGTTATGTAAGTGCTCCTGTTTCTGCTTTTTTCTAGTCAGATGCCTTAAAACAGTTACGCATGCAGTTAAATATTAGTTTTGGATTGTCATCTTGATTACTGATGATTGACATTCTTGCATGACCCTTACCATGACCAAATTAGTTAGTAGATAATAATACCTTGTCACTTGAAGTACACTAGCTCACCGGCTGATAATATTTTCATATTGTGTTCAACTCCATTCAATAATTGTTACGTATTATGCTAGCCTCATCGAGTAATTGTATAAAGTATTATAGGAAAAATTAAACCTTGAAATAACCTATTGGAAAAACTGTCCAAAATTAAAGGCGTGTGCATGTGAATCTAGAATTCTCCATTACAATTTACATAAACAACGTGTCATATATTAAGGTAATGTTTCGCGAATATTTCACTCAATTTAAAATAAAACATTTGCTAAAAAAGGATTTGGTGAGATCCTGAGGGGAATTCCCCTGTCTCCCGGTTCTCCCATTCCACTGTTCCCTGTTCCCCGGAAAAAGTCTTGTGCAGCCCTACTTCGATTACTGCTCGCCCCTGTGGGATACTTGTGGCAATCTGCTCAGAGATTTCAATTTAGTTGCAAAGAGTTCAGTTTCGTGCAGCGAGGGTTTTAACAGTGCAAATTATGAACCTCTTGAAACTAGACGGTCTGGTGCTAAGTCAGTATTAATGTACAAGATACTTAATAACCATACTGCGCCCGCTCTTCGGGAGTCTTTCGTGAGAAGAGAAATAGGATCCAAGGCCGAATCGAGAATACCTTAAAAAAGTTTCAAATATAGCCGCGCTATGCTTTGGAATCGGCTCACAAACGAAGCAAAATCAGCTGAGTCGCTCGTTAGTTTAAATCAATTGTTGTTGCACACTGAAATGCGTCCTAGTTACCTGTGTGTGAAACCTATACTGTATTCTTATTACTGTCTTAATAATTAAACACGCCCCTCGTGGAAACCAGCCTAGAGTTGATGGGGCTGGCATGTTTCTTGCGATTTCCACGTTTTCATGCGATTTCCACTTCTGTTCGTGAGCTTTCGTTCGTGTTCATAATTTTTTGATTCCTGTTCACTCGTGTTCGTGATCTTTGGTTCGTGTTCATGATTTTTTGACTCGTGTTCATTCGTGTTCATAATTTTTTATTCGTGTTCACTCGTGTTCGTGATCTTTGGTTCGTGTTCATGATTTTTTGACCCGTGTTCACTCGTGTTCATTCGTGTTGATGATTTTTTAACTGGTGTTCACAAGCGTTCATATTTCTTGAGTCGTATTCTGACTCGTGTCCACTGGTGTTCATTCGTGTTCACTCGCGTTCTGACTCGTGTGTTGTTTTTGAACAGATCATGGCAAGAATCGAACCTACGCTTTTGCGATGCCGGTGAAATGCCCTTGCCATTGAGAACGTATATTTGACTCATTTTTCCATCCACTGTTCCTGGCTTGAATTTGAAGTGTGTATAATACCACTCGAAATTAAGACCTTTTAACCTATTTGATTCTTGATAATACAATCGCGTTCTTCCAACAGCTCCGTTTTAACCGTGTACTTAAGGGTAGACGGCTTGGTAAAGGAGACAATAAAACCTGACACGAGTGGGTCATTTTGGTATGACCAAAGCTGGTTCAGGATATTAGAACATATCATCGTCGTCGTCATCATCATCTCTGCCTTTGTTTTCCTTCACATGTTCACATCGTTTAAAAACTTCTTAATAAGAAACTTTCTCTTATCAACGGCACCTTCTATTGCTTCTTCTTGGTCAAAATCATCATTTGTAATAAACATATTTTCTTATGTACCGGATCTTTCTTCAGTTGTCTCATCCACAAATGGCGCTTTAAATAGATATTTTCTAATTCTTCCTGGAGTCTAGCATGGCATTGAAGTAAGCTTTCTTTTTAGCATAGTGCTCATCAAAACCACTGTTTATAAGGCTTTCTTTCATTTCCTCGAATACTGTGTTACTTCTATGTTATGCTTCTTCTATTAACGGCATCCAGGGATCCAATTCTTCTTCACATTCTGAGTCCGTTGTCGTCGAACTTCCAGATTGCTGAGTGGAAGTGGTCGAGACATCATCTTGGAAATCACTTTCTTGACTGTCCGAGTCTGTTTGAGACATGTTTCTTTCTTGTTCTCGTAGTAGGCAATTCTCCCGTTCGGGTCTGCGCTGATTGTACTGCGGCTGAAATATCTTCTGCAAAATTGGCAGCTCATCCCCTTAGCACTAGAAGTGTGTAAATGCCTTGTTATCGAGCAGCAACGCAGTTTTATGAGCAGATGTCTGCTCATGTGTAGTTATGAGGATGTGCTAATCTGCTCAACGGTACTTTTTCCTAGTCCAGTACATTCACACAAACTAAAATGTTAGCAATCCCTTATGTACTTTCTTCGTTTCCCCCTAAGATAGAGGTTGTTCGTTTGCAGTGCTTAGGTAAACATTAAAGTTTCTCTCCATCTCTTCTTGATAATAAATTTCTCTCCATCGCGCTCTAATAAATTTTCAAGACACTCCTCCATATCGAATTCCTTTGGTTCTTTACTCTGTCGAGGTACACATATTCCTTTCTTACTCCACTTTAACCATCTTTAGCGTTCCTCGGTGCCCATATCGTGTACTTGGTCGAGATGAATTGCTAACCTTGCTAAATTTGTACTACCACAGCTAAACACAGGACAGCTCCTACGAGTGCGACGCATATTTAGATGATTGCTCAACAATTCCTAATAATAATTGGCTCATTTTTTTCGTAAGTCAGGTATTTTATTAGGCCCGTTTGGGCCCTATATGGCCTTATATGGCACTATTAGGCCGATGGCCCGATTGCTGCATGACTAGGCGTCCTAACCCGGACAAGTCCGGGCTTTCAATGCAAACTCTTGCTTACGGAAGAAAAAGTCAAACGATCTAAACAAGAAAACAGTGTAGTGCCCGGACAATATGTTTAAAATATTTGTAAAATTGTTCTTACTTAATTACATTGTTACAAGCGTTAATACGTGTCTTAATTTATGCTTCAAGCATCGCGTTGTCCATAACACCAATATATATTTCGATTCGCTCTAAAAATGCACACATTTTCGCATTCGCCACACCCCCCTTTTTTCTCCCTTTGAGGAGTTTGGGCCTGAAAATATCTCATTGAGCGGATGAGCATCTGCTCATAAGCATTTATGAGCATGTGCTCATAGGCCCGTTTGGGACTTATATGGCCTTATATGACCTATTAGGCACGATGGCCCGATTGCTGACTGCATGGGCATCTTAACACCCGAATATGGACAAATATTCGATTAAACATTGGGGAATAAATGTTCCCTTAGAACATTCCTCTGCAACACTGCAAATCTATAGTCGTATACGTACACATTTTTATTATTTGTATACGAATACAACGCCCATACGATATGTGACCTTCCACGGGAAAACGTACGTTACGATATTTCGTTGAAACGGCAAAACGAACGGATAACGAACGGTAGTGAATGATCCTGTAATAACGTTTCAACGAACCCAGAAAACGTTTTGACGAATTCAGCTAAAATGTAAACGTTTAAAGTCGAGAATACGAACGGATAATAAACGTTCAATCTGAAGCCGTTTGAACGATTTATGTTTATGAACGGTTTTAACGAATTTGTCTGAACGCCCGTTGCGCGTATAATTTGACGCAAGATATTAGACTAATTTATCTAATTAAAAGAATAGGAAATATTTTCAAACAAGTAACATGTGTTGTTCCAAGTATGTGTGTACATAAATAGCTATACCTTCATTTGAATGTTTAACTAAAATTATTAGCTATACTACCTAAATCCCATTATTTTATACTTATATACATATATACATTCGCGTTTTGCATCAAAATTCGGGTTAATCGTAGAAAGCCTTCAGTTATTAGTATATATTATCATCGTTATTTCAAATTAATGCATCATCTGCAACTATACCCATCAAAATATTCAGCGCGTGTTCATTTGCAACATCGTTACAGGTTTTGTAAATTTTTCCACGAACAAACTCTATGTATGAGTGGTTAAAGACATATAAACAAGACATACAGGCGATACAGCATGCATCCGTTTTATTAACACGGCTGTAAACCGACAGTAAAACAAAAATTGCCGTCTCAGTTTGGTTGAGTTTCAGCTACTGGATACATACTTTATGTTAAACTAAACACAAGAGATTCCATTGTACACTTTTGTTTATACTCTTTGACGCCCAAACGATTAAATTAATTAGCGCAAGGATCAAGTTGTTTACAGATGATAACCAAACATTAATACAGAATATCGCATACGCAAAGTTCGTTTGTATGCGAACCAGCGTAGTAACGTGTGCTTGCATGCTGTCAAAACTTATTTGGTATAAATACTACATTAAATATCCACACCATTTATACACATGAATCCACATTTCAATTTCAGCAATGCATTGCGCGGTAATAAAATATTTAAAATATAGGCTTGGATATTTACCTAGTGCACACAATATGTTCCGTTCAGCAACACCAGTAGCCTAGCTTTAGCCGCGGTCAAGCTTGTCGCGGAATGTCGCCTATACACAGTACTGTCAGTAGCAAGTCACTAGCAACTAAGGGCATCATTACCTTAAGAATATTTTAAAAATTTGACAATAATCTATTTTGTCGATTGCATGCACCATCGCTATATTTTCTTCGCAAAGCTAAAGCTGCAATGTCGCTATTTCTGCCGCCATATTTTTTCATATTAGTTACATATTTTGTGACCATACGATCACATATGCATGTGTTATGATTTCTAACCAGTATAACAAGTCGCTAATTAATACTTGTGATCTAACTAAATTATTGGTGGTCACTATATTCATTCTCCCCATATATTCGACCATCTACATAGTTAACTGTGTAAAAATGCCTAAGCTAACTGCATGAGCCTAACAATAGTGACCTAAAGAAATAGAACGCATAATTAGTGGGATAATTTCGAAATCTTCATTTCAAACGACCGCGGCAATCCGCAATCCTAAAGGTCCGAAAATCCGCCCTGCAAAGCAACTTAATACTCAACCCCGGCAGCAAGACAAAAGTGCACATTATTTTTACTAAAGCATATAGCAATAGCACACGGCCCATATAGAAACCGAGTTTTAAATCACAAAGAGTGCAAATAATTTTTTTCTGCAAAGCTTATAGCAATGCTGCCGCCCATATAGAAACGACAATGCCAAATGCATGCACAGGGGAGTTTATACTCACCATTTTAAGAAACACCCGATCCTTAACATCTTCGAGACATCTACTTGTGACACAATTTGTGCCTCCTGCTTACAATAAAATTAACTAATCAAGATTTCCCCAGACAGATGATTAAGGCATGCATCAAAGCATCAATCTATTTTGTCTTGCGAAAACTTTTTATATCATATAATTATATATATATATATTTCAAGGTAGCATCTACCCACATATTTTTTGACAAATGTCAGAAAAGTTTGCAAACAATTGTTGTTTCAATGTGAGTAAATGCATCCTATTAAATTGTAACCACTAAGCTAACAACTACTCTAACCTCAGCCAAGCCATTTTAAAGGTCTGGCAACCTTTCATGTCATGTTTATTCGGAATGATTGGATGATCGTGGCCCAACTCGATTCCACCGGCCATGGCAAGTAATCTAAAGGATTATATTGCAGTGCGCATTTATATCCGACTCCATTTTACTCGCGTTAGCATATATACATAAAATGCAATTGAGAACGTCTTGTTATACAATTGCATGATCATTAATACCTGTTTGCCAGTCATCCTGTGGACTAGAAAATTTTATGCCCCTCTGGGGACCTGTGTCAAGAAACATGAAATCATCATAACGGGGACGCGCCGTGTGTAAACAATGTGGGGACAGTAGTTTTCTAGTGTATTCACTGTGTGGACTTTTCAAGATTCGATGTAAACAATGTGGGGACTGAGCAGTGAGGTAGACCTTCATGGAGATATATTTTTATTGACAATAAAAACTTTAATTCTTAACATGCAGTGTCTTTTTACTGTCTATCACACATGCATTTTGTCGAGTAAACATGGTTCGTTTTAATATAGCTAAACTACCTAAATATTCCTTAATAACTCTTGATAACTTTCTCTTTTTTAAACTTAAATTTTTATAGCAAAACCTAACTTCACTCCTCTATGGCACCTAAATTGCATCTTTCCGTATTACTTTGCACCTAAAACGTTGAAGCAAGGGGCATGAACTGGTCTAAGCGGGTTTTTAAAAGAGAAATAGAATAGCGGCATTTATTTAACCTAATCGGGTGCATTCCTTTGGTTGCGTGTGCATATTGTATTGCTGGCCATTTATAGAAGGCACAGCAATATTTCATGTTAAATTGTAAGGCGACCTTCGACAAAATTGGTGACTATAGATAATAAAGGCGGAAAATGATGCAGAGCTCTCAGAAGCCGTTTTTCATCAAAAATCAACCAATGAGAAGGCAGTTCCTCGTCAAGACTGCATACCCTTTTCTTTATTCCATATAACTCGGCACTGGAATAATTCTAAAATTCTGTGAAAAAAGGGTTCGTTTTTCTACCAATTGTAAATTGGAATTTTAATTTCAAGTCTGAGGTATGTTATGAGAACTTGCATGCCCTTGTTAAGGGTGAATTATAAATATGATATTGAGCATATCGCGATTTCTATTCAGGAAAACTACTTTGATAATGACTCGATCAATGATGAAGAAAATAACACGCGCAGGAAATCTTTACATATTTTGCTTCAATACGCAGAGCTCGGAAGCTTTCGTCCAATTGGATAATGCTTTTCTATGCTTTCTAAAGAACGAAGCTATGCTATTGGTTGAAACAGAAATGTATTGTAAAGTTTAGCCCATGAAAATCGTTCTTGCGAGGAGCTGCGACCCTACCCTATATTTGCTGAATCCCATCTGATATATGTATGTGCTGGTCATTTTTCAATAAATCCGACGGGAGAGTGGCCTGCTTGAAGACTGAAAGTTTATTTATGAGCATCACTTACCCATATTCCAATGACAAATGTATTCATTAGAGAATTGCAATTCGGATTTCGTCTTCCATAAATATTCTAAAAAGTAAATTTAAATACATTTAAAACAGGGATTCAAGGTTGGTACAAATTAATAATTGATACATACCGCAATAAATGGGGATTGCATGGATGGCATAGCTCGACTTTGTAATTATTTGATTTCTCAAACCTTACTGCTATTAAGTGGGAATGTGCTTTTGATAAAAAGTATCAAACGTAAATACAAACTAAAAGTACGAAAAATCCCCTGGAAGACCCAGAATGATGTACACATTCGAGGAGCCGAGAAAAGCGTTGTAAGAATGGGACGAAAACTTATGCATATATACCTCCTCAGGAAGACCCCAGAATCTCTCCCAGAATATTGTACACATTTTTGCACTCCTCCGGAAGACCCCAGAATATTGTACACATTTTTGCACTCCTCCGGAAGACCCCAGAATGTTGTACACATTTTTGCACTCCTCAGAAGACCGCAGAATGTTGTACACATTTTTGCACTACTCAGGAAGACCCCAGAATGTTGTAAAAAACTTTTGCACTCATCAGGAAGACCCCAGAATGTTGTACACATTAATTTTTGCACTCCTCAGGAAGACCCCAGAATGTTGTACACATTAATTTTTGCACTCCTCAGGAAGACCCCAGAATGTTGTACACATTAATTTCTGCACTCCTCAGGAAGACCCCAGAATGTTGTACACATTAATTTTTGCACTCCTCAGGAAGACCCCAGAATGTTGAACATATTAATTTTTGCACTCCTCAGGAAGACCCCAGAATGTTGAACATATTAATTTTTGCACTCCTCAGGAAGACCCCAGAATGTTGTACACATTAATTTTTGCACTCCTCAGGAAGACCCCAGAATGTTGTACACATTAATTTTTGCACTCCTCAGGAAGACCCCAGAATGTTGTACACATTAATTTCTGCACTCCTCAGGAAGACCCAGAATGTTGTACACATTAATTTTTGCACTCCTCAGGAAGACCCCAGAATGTTGTACACATTAATTTTTGCACTCCTCAGGAAGACCCCAGAATGTTGTACACATTAATTTCTGCACTCCTCAGGAAGACCCCAGAATGTTGTACACATTAATTTTTGTATTCCTCAGGAAGACCCCAGAATGTTGTACACATTAATCTTTGCACTCCTCAGGAAGACCCCAGAATGTTGTACACATTTATTTTTGTATTCCTCAGGAAGACCCCAGAATGTTGTACACATTGATTTTTGTATTCCTCAGGAAGACCCCAGAATGTTGTACACATTAATCTTTGCACTCCTCAGGAAGACCCCAGAATGTTGTACACATTAATTTTTGTATTCCTCAGGAAGACCCCAGAATGTTGTACACATTGATTTTTGTATTCCTCAGGAAGACCCCAGAATGTTGTACACATTGATTTTTGTATTCCTCAGGAAGACCCCAGAATGTTGTACACATTAATTTTTGCACTCCTCAGGAAGACCCCAGAATGTTGTACACATTAATTTTTGCACTCCTCAGGAAGACCCCAGAATGTTGTACACATTAATTTTTGCACTCCTCAGGAAGACCCCAGAATGTTGTACACATTAATTTTTGCACTCCTCAGGAAGACCCCAGAATGTTGTACACATTAATTTTTGCACTCCTCAGGAAGACCCCAGAATGTTGTACACATTAATTTTTGCACTCCTCAGGAAGACCCCAGAATGTTGTACACATTAATTTTTGCACTCCTCAGGAAGACCCCAGAATGTTGTACACATTAATTTTTGCGCTCATCAGGAAGACCCTAGAATGTTGTACACATTAATTTTTGCATTCTTCAGGAAGACCCCAGAATGTTGTACACATTAATTTTTGCACTCCTCAGGAAGACCCCAGAATGTTGTACACATTATTTTTGCACTCGTCAGGAAGACCCCAGAATGTTGTACACATTTTTTTTGCACATGCATACATCAAGGGATTTTATTCAAATCTCAACAATGATTTCTAAATATTTTCTCTAACATCAATGAAGTAACACGTGTCCTATCTAAGATTCAAAATCAAACTAGTAATGAGGAAAAATGTTTTACAATTTTATACAAGCATACACTTTACTTGCATAATGCACTATTAAAACGTGTGTTGTGGGACATTTCTTCTTCCATGAATATACTAATTTTTTTTTGGCGTTAACTAAGCATATCCTAAGACGCGCATATACATTTTATCCGCCGAGCGCGAGGTTGTACACCGATTTTGTAATTTAAATAAGGCAAAAATTCCTTATCAAATCCCATCAATAAGGCATAACATATATAGTCTAGCCAAGTTGCATTCACAGCGGGAAGGATGAGGAATACCGGTCCGCTGTGAATCAGGAATATACAAGATGATTTAAAAAGTGATAAAATCAAGATTAGTTACATAAAGCCTGTTTTCCACTGCACCGTATATCGTAGCGAACCGTAGCGGTTATTCCTTTGCATTCTTATTCCTCCAAAGCCCTTAGCTCTAGCCGAGAGCCCAGGAAAAATAATATACGCACTACTCTGCGATATATATACAGTTGAATAAGAAAACAGCTCTAATGCATCAGATTCCAGCTGTCTATTTATGACGAATATACTTACCATACTTCATTAATAGACTTCTTTGTCCGGAAAAAGCAAGTCGATCCTTCTACGCAGAATCTGCAAATATAAATAAAATATATATAACAAAAAACACTTTAAGGTTTTGATAATACACGATAACGGATCGTTATTGTAGCGGGAAGTAGTTTTGTAAGTAGGGAGAGGCTGGAAGGATTCTTTGCATTGTCAGCCACTCAAGGCTGGTTTTTATAAAACAAATACATGGTTCCGCGTCGTAATTCAAATGACGTATTTATTGTAGTTCTGTTTCCATATGTCGGATTTCGCATAACAATTAACGAATTACAACGAATTAAGACATGTGAATTACGATGAATTATGTTGTATGAAAACAAGCTTTCATAGCGTACCCGTGGAGAGAATCTTGTCTTTGACCCGTTGTATTTCTCGTATTTAACGTAGCTAAATGAACTGCCATATGAAGGAGTCTCAATGTTATCTCCACACTCGTCATCAGTTCGCATCAGGCGACCAAGATTTCGTGAAGCCTCTATGGAAGTTTTGGATTTCTCTGTCAGGAGATAATATCTCTTTGCCGTCGCTTCGTTGTGAGCCATAAGGCTAGCCAATTTCGCACTCATCTCTGGCTTATCGACATTAACTTTCGTCACTGCTGCTTTCCGAAACGATGTCGATGTTACTTTAACATCCACTCCAGCTTTTTTAAAGACAGATTGTACTGCCTTAGTGATGTGCACAGAATTCATAGGGTTTCCGTTCCAGGATATGAATACTGGGCCATTCATTCGGGTGGTAACATGGGCTCGCATTATGCCAACGAATATTGACAGCCACGCCTTCAGTTTTTCACTCAATACAACACGAGCTGGTCCATGAACATGTGCAGTTTTGTGCTTCTTCACTGTTATGAGGTAATAGTCATCTTGCTTTCGGATGTTTGTAAATTCCTCCATCGTCATTATGTGCTAGGACACCTGGTCGATTGGCATTGTCTATAAAGATTTGAGTGAACAGGAAATCCCTAACCAAGGTAAAACTGGATAGAGTGACAGGCGTGGACTCAGCTGGATCGGAGTATTGGTCAATGATCTTAGCCGCCTATCGAGCTGCTGCGCTTTTCTCCAACTTCCTGATGTTTGATGGTGTCAAACGATTCAGCATATCTTCTTCAAGCTTTTGCCATTTCCTTGTGCTTGATTCTCTCCTGTAAGATGAAGACCACATCTTTACTTTTTCTCGCGCTGAGCTTACGTCTACCCAACTGAATTTAATTGTATCTGGTTTGTCGGACAGGACAAATGAATACTCATCAAATACGACTTGATTGTGCCAGCTTCATACTTTTTCTGTTTCACATGCATGCACACTTAAAAATGCTTGACGTATTAACTTCAGGTCAAACCGGGACTGAATGTTCTCTAAATCATTAATGGCTTTTAGCATGATATAAAGCTGAAAACCATGTTGCAAAACCGTTTTTTCATCCTTTTTGCTGCCATCAGGTGACGCCATCCACTCTTGCAACTCCATAATTATAGGTGGTAATAGAATCATGTAAGAAAACAGTAAATATTATAGTATCATGTAAGCAAACAGTCAATATTATAGAATCATGTAACACAAAAGTACAGTCAATATTATAGAATCATGTAAGCAAACAGTCAATATTATAGAATCATGTAAGCAAACAGTCAATATTATAGAATCATGTAAGCAAACAGTCAATATTATAGAATCATGTAACAAACAGTCAATATTATAGAATCATGTAAGCAAACAGTCAATATTATAGAATCATGTAAGCAAACAGTCAATATTATAGAATCATGTAAGCAAACAGTCAATATTATAGAATCATGTAAGCAAACAGTTCATATTATAGAATCATGTAAGCTAACAGTCATTATTATAGAACCAAGTAAGCAAACAGTCAATATTATAGAATCATGTAAGCAAACAGTCCATATTATAGAATCATGTAAGCCAACAGTCATTATTATAGAATCATGTAAAACAAAAGTACAGTCAATATTATAGAATCATGTAAGCAAACATTCAATATTATAGAATCATGTAAGCAAACAGTCAATATTATCGAATCATGTAAGCAAACATTCAATATTATAGAATCATGTAAGCAAACAGTCAATATTATAGAATCATGTAAGCAAACATTCAATATTATCGAATCATGTAAGCAAAAAGTCAATATTAAAGAATCATGTAAGCCAATAGTCATTATTATAGAATCATGTAACACAAAAGTACAGTCAATATTATAGAATCATGTAAGCAAACATTCAATATTATCGAATCATGTAAGCAAAAAGTCAATATTAAAGAATCATGTAAGCAAACAGTCAATATTATAGAATCATGTAAGCAAACAGTCAATATTATCGAATCATGTAAGCAAACATTCAATATTATCGAATCATGTAAGCAAACATTCAATATTATAGAATCATGTAAGCAAACAGTCAATATTATAGAATCATGTAAGCAAACATTCAATATTATAGAATCATGTAAGCAAACATTCAATATTATCGAATCATGTAAGCAAACATTCAATATTATCGAATCATGTAAGCAAACAGTCAATATTATCGAATCATGTAAGCAAACATTCAATATTATAGAATCATGTAAGCAAACATTCAATATTATCGAATAATGTAAGCAAAAAGTCAATATTAAAGAATCATGTAAGCAAACAGTCAATATTATAGAATCATGTAACACAAACAGTCAATATTATAAAATCATGTAAGCAAACAGTCAATATTATAGAATCATGTAAACAAACAGTCAATATTATAGAATCATGTAAGCAAACAGTCAATATTATAGAATCATGTAAGCTAACAGTCAATATTATAGAATCATGTAAGCAAACAGTGAATATTATAGAATGATGTAAGGAAACAATCAATATTATAGAATCATGTAACCAAACAGTCAATATTATAGAATCATGTAAGCAAACAAATCAATATTATAGAACCATGTAAGCAAAAAGTTAATATTATAGAATCATTTAAGCAAAAAGTCAATATTATAGAATCATGTAAGCAAACAGTCAATATTATAGAATATTGTAAGCAAACGGTCAATATTATAGAATCATGTAAGCAAACAAATCAATATTATAGAATCATGTAAGCAAACAGTCAATATTATAGAATCATGTAAGCAAACAGTCAATATTATAGAATCATGTAAGCAAAAGTCATATTACAGAATCATGTAAGCAAACAGTCAATATTATGATCAGTAGCAAAACAGTCATATTATAGAATCATGTAAGCAAACAGTCATATTATAGAATCATGTAAGCAAACAGTCAATATTATAGAATCATGTAAGCAAACAGTCAATATTATAGAATCATGTAAGCAAACAGTCAATATTATAGAATCATGTAAGCAAACAGTCAATATTATAGAATCATGTAAGCAAACAGTCAATATTATAGAATCATGTAAGCAAACAGTCAATATTATAGAATCATGTAAGCAAACAGTCAATATTATAGAATCATGTAAGCAAACAGTCAATATTATAGAATCATGTAAGCAAACAGTCATATTATAGATGTAAGCAAACAGTCAATATTATAGAATCATGTAAGCAAACAGTCAATATTATAGAATCATGTAAGCAAACAGTCAATATTATAGAATCATGTAAGCAAACAGTCAATATTATAGAATCATGTAAGCAAACAGTCAATATTATAGAATCATGTAAGCAAACAGTCAATATTATAGAATCATGTAAGCAAACAGTCAATATTATAGAATCATGTAAGCAAACAGTCAATATTATAGAATCATGTAAGCAAACAGTCAATATTATAGAATCATGTAAGCAAACAGTCAATATTATAGAATCATGTAAGCAAACAGTCAATATTATAGAATCATGTAAGCAAACAGTCAATATTATAGAATCATGTAAGCAAACAGTCAATATTATAGAATCATGTAAGCAAACAGTCAATATTATAGAATCATGTAAGCAAACAGTCAATATTATAGAATCATGTAAGCAAACAGTCAATATTATAGAATCATGTAAGCAAACAGTCAATATTATAGAATCATGTAAGCAAACAGTCAATATTATAGAATCATGTAAGCAAACAGTCAATATTATAGAATCATGTAAGCAAACAGTCAATATTATAGAATCATGTAAGCAAACAGTCAATATTATAGAATCATGTAAGCAAACAGTATTATAGAATCATGTAAGCAAACAGTCAATATTATGAATCATGTAAGCAAACAGTCAATATTATAGAATCATGTAAGCAAACAGTCAATATTATAGAATCATGTAAGCAAACAGTCAATATTATAGAATCATGTAAGCAAACAGTCAATATTATAGAATCATGTAAGCAAACAGTCAATATTATAGAATCATGTAAGCAAACAGTCAATATTATAGAATCATGTAAGCAAACAGTCATATTATAGAATCATGTAAGCAAACAGTCAATATTATAGAATCATGTAAGCAAAATTCAGTCAATATTATAGAATCATGTAAGCAAACAGTCAATATTATAGAATCATGTAAGCAAACAGTCAATATTATAGAATCATGTAAGCAAACAGTCAATATTATAGAATCATGTAAGCAAACAGTCAATATTATAGAATCATGTAAGCAAAAGTCAATATTATAGAATCATGTAAGCAAACAGTCAATATTATAGAATCATGTAAGCAAACAGTCAATATTATAGAATCATGTAAGCAAACAGTCAATATTATAGAATCATGTAAGCAAACAGTCAATATTATAGAATCATGTAAGCAAACAGTCAATATTATAGAATCATGTAAGCAAACAGTCAATATTATAGAATCATGTAAGCAAACAGTCAATATTATAGAATCATGTAAGCAAACAGTCAATATTATAGAATCATGTAAGCAAACAGTCAATATTATAGAATCATGTAAGCAAACAGTCAATATTATAGAATCATGTAAGCAAACAGTCAATATTATAGAATCATGTAAGCAAACAGTCAATATTATAGAATCATGTAAGCAAACAGTCAATATTATAGAATCATGTAAGCAAACAGTCAATATTATAGAATCATGTAAGCAAACAGTCAATATTATAGAATCATGTAAGCAAACAGTCAATATTATAGAATCATGTAAGCAAACAGTCAATATTATAGAATCATGTAAGCAAACAGTCAATATTATAGAATCATGTAAGCAAACAGTCAATATTATAGAATCATGTAAGCAAACAGTCAATATTATAGAATCATGTAAGCAAACAGTCAATATTATAGAATCATGTAAGCAAACAGTCAATATTATAGAATCATGTAAGCAAACATCAATATTATAGAATCATGTAAGCAAAAGTCAATATTATAGAATCATGTAAGCAAACAGTCAATATTATAGAATCATGTAAGCAAACAGTCAATATTATAGAATCATGTAAGCAAACAGTCAATATTATAGAATCATGTAAGCAAACAGTCAATATTATAGAATCATGTAAGCAAACAGTCAATATTATAGAATCATGTAAGCAAACAGTCAATATTATAGAATCATGTAAGCAAACAGTCAATATTATAGAATCATGTAAGCAAACAGTCAATATTATAGAATCATGTAAGCAAACAGTCAATATTATAGAATCATGTAAGCAAACAGTCAATATTATAGAATCATGTAAGCAAACAGTCAATATTATAGAATCATGTAAGCAAACAGTCAATATTATAGAATCATGTAAGCAAACAGTCAATATTATAGAATCATGTAAGCAAACAGTCAATATTATAGAATCATGTAAGCAAACAGTCAATATTATAGAATCATGTAAGCAAACAGTCAATATTATAGAATCATGTAAGCAAACAGTCAATATTATAGAATCATGTAAGCAAACAGTCAATATTATAGAATCATGTAAGCAAACAGTCAATATTATAAATCATGTAAGCAAACAGTCAATATTATAGAATCATGTAAGCAAACAGTCAATATTATAGAATGTAAGCAAACAGTCAATATTATAGAATCATGTAAGCAAACAGTCAATATTATAGAATCATGTAAGCAAACAGTCAATATTATAGAATCATGTAAGCAAACAGTCAATATTATAGAATCATGTAAGCAAACAGTCAATATTATAGAATCATGTAAGCAAACAGTCAATATTATAGAATCATGTAAGCAAACAGTCAATATTATAGAATCATGTAAGCAAACAGTCAATATTATAGAATCATGTAAGCAAACAGTCAATATTATAGAATCATGTAAGCAAACAGTCAATATTATAGAATCATGTAAGCAAACAGTCAATATTATAGAATCATGTAAGCAAACAGTCAATATTATAGAATCATGTAAGCAAACAGTCATATTATAGAATCATGTAAGCAAACAGTCATATTATAGAATCATGTAAGCAAACAGTCAATATTAGAATCATGTAAGCAAACAGTCAATATTATAGAATCATGTAAGCAAACAGTCAATATTATAGAATCATGTAAGCAAACAGTCAATATTATAGAATCATGTAAGCAAACAGTCAATATTATAGAATCATGTAAGCAAACAGTCAATATTATAGAATCATGTAAGCAAACAGTCAATATTATAGAATCATGTAAGCAAACAGTCAATATTATAGAATCATGTAAGCAAACAGTCAATATTATAGAATCATGTAAGCAAACAGTCAATATTATAGAATCATGTAAGCAAACAGTCAATATTATAGAATCATGTGTAAGCAAACAGTCAATATATAGAATCATGTAAGCAAACAGTCAATATTATAGAATCATGTAAGCAAACAGTCAATATTATAGAATCATGTAAGCAAACAGTCAATATTATAGAATCATGTAAGCAAACAGTCAATATTATAGAATCATGTAAGCAAACAGTCAATATTATAGAATCATGTAAGCAAACAGTCAATATTATAGAATCATGTAAGCAAACAGTCAATATTATAGAATCATGTAAGCAAACAGTCAATATTATAGAATCATGTAAGCAAACAGTCAATATTATAGAATCATGTAAGCAAACAGTCAATATTATAGAATCATGTAAGCAAACAGTCAATATTATAGAATCATGTAAGCAAACAGTCAATATTATAGAATCATGTAAGCAAACAGTCAATATTATAGAATCATGTAAGCAAACAGTCAATATTATAGAATCATGTAAGCAAACAGTCAATATTATAGAATCATGTAAGCAAACAGTCAATATTATAGAATCATGTAAGCAAACAGTCAATATTATAGAATCATGTAAGCAAACAGTCAATATTATAGAATCATGTAAGCAAACAGTCAATATTATAGAATCATGTAAGCAAACAGTCAATATTAGAATCATGTAAGCAAACAGTCAATATTATAGAATCATGTAAGCAAACAGTCAATATTATAGAATCATGTAAGCAAACAGTCAATATTATAGAATCATGTAAGCAAACAGTCAATATTATAGAATCATGTAAGCAAACAGTCAATATTATAGAATCATGTAAGCAAACAGTCAATATTATAGAATCATGTAAGCAAACAGTCAATATTATAGAATCATGTAAGCAAACAGTCAATATTATAGAATCATGTAAGCAAACAGTCAATATTATAGAATCATGTAAGCAAACAGTCAATATTATAGAATCATGTAAGCAAACAGTCAATATTATAGAATCATGTAAGCAAACAGTCAATATTATAGAATCATGTAAGCAAACAGTCAATATTATAGAATCATGTAAGCAAACAGTCAATATTATAGAATCATGTAAGCAAACAGTCAATATTATAGAATCATGTAAGCAAACAGTCAATATTATAGAATCATGTAAGCAAACAGTCAATATTATAATCATGTAAGCAAACAGTCAATATTATAGAATCATGTAAGCAAACAGTCAATATTATAGAATCATTGCAAACAGTCAATATTATAGAATCATGTAAGCAAACAGTCAATATTATAGAATCATGTAAGCAAACAGTCAATATTATAGAATCATGTAAGCAAACAGTCAATATTATAGAATCATGTAAGCAAACAGTCAATATTATAGAATCATGTAAGCAAACAGTCAATATTATAGAATCATGTAAGCAAACAGTCAATATTATAGAATCATGTAAGCAAACAGTCAATATTATAGAATCATGTAAGCAAACAGTCAATATTATAGAATCATGTAAGCAAACAAGTCAATATTATAGAATCATGTAAGCAAACAGTCAATATTATAGAATGTAAGCAAAACGGTCAATATTATAGAATCATGTAGAAACGGTCAATATTATAGAATCATGTAAGCAAACATCAATATTATAGAATCATGTAAGCAAACAGTCAATATTATTGAATCATGTAAGCAAACAGTCAATATTATAGAATCATGTAAGCAAACAGTCAATATTATTCAATCATGTAAGCAAACAGTCAATATTAAGAATCATGTAAGCAAACAGTCAATATTATAGAATCATGTAAGCAAACAGTCAATTTTATATCATGTAAGCAAACATCAATATTATAGAATCATGTAAGCAAACAGTCAATATTATGAATCATGTAAGCAAACAGTCAATATATAGAATCATGTAAGCAAACTCAATATTATAGAACCATGTAAGCAAAAAGTTAATATTATAGAATCATGTAAGCAAACAGTCAATATTATAGAATCATGTTAGCAAACAGTCAATATTATAGAATATTGTAAGCAAACGGTAAATATTATAGAATCATGTAAGCAAACAAATCAATATTATAGAATCATGTAAGCAAACAGTCAATATTATAGAATCATGTAAGCAAACAGTCAATATTATAGAATCATGTAAGCAAACAGTCAATATTATAAATCATGTAAGCAAACAGTCAATATTATAGAATCATGTAAGCAAACAAATCAATATTATAGAATCATGTGAGCAAACAGTCAATATTATAGAATCATGTAAGCAAACAGTCAATATTATTGAATCATGTAAGCAAACAAGTCAATATTATAGAATCATGTAACCAAACTCCATATTATAGAACCATGTAAGCAAAGTCAATATTATAGAATCATGTAAGCAAACAGTCAATATTATAGAATCATGTAAGCAAACAGTCAATATTATAGAATATGTAAGCAAACGGTCAATATTATAGAATCATGTAAGCAAGCAGTCAATATTATAGAATCATGTAAGCAAACAGTCAATTTTATAGAATCATGTAAGCAAACAGTCAATATTATTGAATCATGTAAGCAAACAGTCAATATTATAGAATGATGTAAGCAAACAAATCAATATTATAGATCATGTAAGCAAACAGTCAATATTATAGAATATTGTAAGCAAACAGTCAATATTATAGAATCATGTGTAGATATTATAGAACAAGCTGGGATATATTTTGAATATTTTTAGTGCCATTGTGACTTGATAATTGATACCATAAAACCATAAGGAATCACAGAAGTGTGAAATTCACTGATGCACATTTGAAATTAATGTAAAGCAGTCATGCACAATGATTTTAATGTGTAGATCACAGATATATAAAATAAAACTAAAACGTAGTGTAATCGGATGCTAAACTCAGTGTAACTTTTATTCACTTGAATTTAGAAACGATCTACAATATTTCCTGTTATATTTAAGTGTTAGGTTTGACTGGCGTCTGGCGACGCTATGCTCGGCTATGATAAACAAAATAATTAAAATACTACGGGTAGTCAAAATCGTCTTACCTTAGCTGCACACTTTTAGATACAACTAGGATCTTCCTCTGTACACGCCAAATCACAAAGATACGAAAAAAACTGAAGAAAACCACCGAAAGATACACAGTCCAAGCAACAATACTGATTAGCAAATATCGCGAGCAAACCACGCGTAAAGGGGGTCTGGAACTGGGAACGAAAAAACCATTTCTGCCTTTGCCATTTCTGCCTTCTGTCTTTGTAATTTTAATTACTAATTTTTTTTAGAAAAGTATTGGGGATACAAGTCTATCCGAATTTTAAAAAAAACAAAGCATATCCCCTGAGCTGTCATTAAGTAGATCAGTGAAAAGGCGGATTTCTATTTAAAAACCAGTTCCAATCGTTTTCCGAGTTTTTAAGATATTAAAAAATAAAATAAATGAGCTTGCATTCATTGTTTCGCCCAAGAGCTTTGTTCTGATATGCAAGGTTTATAAAGGATTGCCAAAATTTCAGAAATTCTGTCGAAAAAAAATGATTTAAGAAAGAAATGGATGAATCACTCGGGTAGGCTTAAGGCAATTTTTACTGGTTTGTTAAATGCAGATTTATGAAAAACTTTGATTTTCTTGCAATAGGGATCTTTTGTAACCTTGCAGTTGGCCAAAAACAATTAAAAAATCATAGGAAGGAAATATCTGATCAGGCCCAAATTTTAATGCCTTTTATAAATAACCAACTCTGACATTCAGTCCAAATTTTGTCAAATTTTGATGAAATTTAGTAGTAGAACCCTATTTCGTATATCAATTTTCAATTTCATAAAAATGGGATGTCAGCCTGGGAAAGGTTCATAATATTCCCACTTGAAAATTTGAATAAAACAGAAAAACGATAATAAAGGGTAGTGCTTATGAAGATAATCAACTAAAATGTCTTATATAGTGTATTTATTACAATTCCATGCAAACAAATCGATATTTTATTCATTTAAGGCGTAAGCACTGCACAAGGATCTTTTGTAACCTCCATTGTGTTCTTAAGGGCACAGAAACTTTTCCAGTAATGAAACTGCCCAATTTTTTCTATGAAGCACAAAATGACATGAAATTTCAATTTTTTTAAAAAAAACGAAACTTTTCTGCAAAATTATCGACCAATAATATCGTTAGAGAGAAAAGGTTACTAAAGCACCCTTTTTTCACCTAGAGAGAGAGAGAGAGCTCACTGGTGGCCCCATTGTCCCATTGCTCTCTCTCTGTCCCAGTTCACTGCTCTGTCATCTGCACTGAGCTATATTATAATTATAATACAGCTCAGTGGTCTTCTGTTTGTAAGCCTCGTGCCTCCACAACCAAAATGTTAAGATTCGGCGTATTTCGTGATAAATTGCACTTCTGACTCTTCCTTGGATAAATTAACAAGCCCTACACAATTTATATTAAATTCACAATACAATTTATATCAAATTGTGTTTTTATAACCAAATGTATGTGTTATAGCACTAGCAAATTACTTTTGTATACTCTAATATGTTCAGCAATAGCCGATATAATACTTCTTGGGCAGCTGCAATGATGTCTATTGAAGCTTGTTACAAATTTTCCCTGCAATTTACCTGGATGGGTCTGGGGAGAGCATTGCATACACCATCTTCTGCATCTCTTCATTGCCCTTCACCAATTCCTGGTATCCAGCTTATCTTAGTATAAAAATCAACCAATCAGAAACCAGATCTTCGACAAAACTGAATTATCATTTCCTTCATTGCATATGACTTCGACACTCATGATCTCAGATCAGCTGGATATACTTTAGTTCATCCCATTCATCCCATCCCTAGTCACAATCCCTGTCACACTTACTACAACGGGTATTATTTTTCATTTTTGCCATCTTCTTAATTTCATCTGTTCCATCACTAACTTTACTTATTTCTGTCGTTTCTCACTTAGTTTTGGATGTTCGGTTTTAAGCAGATTCTTATACCTCAACACGTTATTCCTTCCATTGTCCGCTTATCCTCAAACGCGATGTCTGGACATATAAATTCTAAGGTCCCATCTGGCGATCTATCCCTAGCAAACGTATGGTCCTATAATGCCAACCACTCATCGTTCCTCATTGCCTGCTGTTATTTCTATTCTTCACACCCACGAAACTGCTCTTTAAGAAGTGCTAGTTTCCAGCAAGCCTTTATAGATATAGCTTTTGCACAACCATCGTTCTGGTCTTTATTTGCTAAAAAGCCTAGATGTCTTAACATTTTCTTATTTTTTTTTGGTAAATTTTCTTAGTAAGAACATTGATGGATTTAAACTATATAGATCGGGGATGGGGCAAGGGCGTGTTCACAGCTCGCAGTGCATCCCCAATATATCTCACATTTGTTTCCTTCAGTAGCACAAACTAACACAGTGTGAAAATCAACGGCAATTAAAAATTATTGGAGAAGGTGACTCCTCGTAATATTTAGATTTAAATACAGGCAATTCTATCACTTTAAAAATTTGTTTGGTTATTGTGTTTATAACTATCGTTCATATATGGTTAGCTCTAATATCAATGCAGATTAACGTGTCCTATCTGAGATCAATCTCAAACAAGTAATGAGGATCCTAGAATATGTGCAAATTTTTACATGATTGGTCAATCAATTGTTCTCCCAAGGAAATTTGAACTTATTTTGAAAAATTCTTAAAATTATTTTTGTTTCTTTAAAAGAGAAAGTGATTTTTTGCTGCTAAATAATTATTCACGTCTCGGAACATATCACCAAACACCCTCGATTTTGTTGTTGGTTTTTTTCAGGTATATTCACCTTGTCCTATTAAAACTTTTATTATAAAACATATCTTTTTTTATCTTAAGAAATATATTCTTGATCAATAAGAAATTTTCTTTATATTAAAATTTTTCATGTTATCAACTTTTCTCTAAGAAAATTTGGGCTAATGTAAGAAAATTTTCTTACACTAAAAAATTATCTCCGCGCAACACTTTTCTTATTTTAGGAATTTTTTAAGGAAAAAATTCTTAAGAAAATAATTAGGAAAATTTTCAGTATTCTAACAAAAAAAAATTTGAACTAATTTTAACAAATTTATTCAAACTATATACAAGAAATTATCTTAAATATTCTACCTATCTAATACATTCTTAAAAAAATTTTTTCAAAAATAAGTAAGATTAATTTTCCCGATGTTTTTACAAGAAAATTTCAGAAAATTTTCTTCAAATGATGAACATTTTCTATTTGAGGGAGTTTTAAAGGGGTCGTCGTCGGGTTAAGTTGCCGTTCTTTTACACTCGAATATTTTCTAGTATACTTTCACATTGCAGCTGCTTTTATATCGCCGAGAAAATACCTCATTTGCGCGCGTCACAAGAATAGCCACGCTACCGTGGTATGAAAAGTTATGCATATATACCTCCTTAGGAAGACCCCAGAATGTTGTACACATTTTTAACTCCTTGCAGTAAGACGTACCACAATTTTGTAAACCGTTTGCACTTCTCTGGAAAACCACAGAATGTTGTACACATTTAGCACTCATCAGGAAGACACCAGAATTAACGTTGTACACATTATTATATTGCACATGCATTAAATAAATTTTATTTTTTCTTTAAGTACTGCAAGGGATTTTGTTCAAATCATAACAAGGATATCGAAATATTTTCTCTAACATCAATGAAGGTGGGTAACGTGTCCTATCTGAGATTCAATGTCTAACTATTAATTCAGATCCTAGAATGATGTGCACATTTTTAGATGATTGGTTAAGCAAATGTTTTTGGAAGAAAATTTGAACTCATTTTCAAAAAAATTCTTAAAATGATTTTTGTTTCTTTAAAAAAGAAAGTGATTTTTTGCTCCGTTAAATAATTATTCGCTTAAGTCTCGGTACATATCACCAAACACCCTCGATTTGGTTGTAGGGTTTGTTTTGGTATATTCACCTTGTCTTAGTAACATTTTTTTAATATAAAACAAATCTTTCTATTATCTTAAGAAATATTTTCTTGAGAAATAAGAAATTTACCTTTTATTAAGAAAAATTTCTTTACAAATTTTTTTTCGTTATGAGCATTTCTTTAATAAAATTTGGCCTAATGTAAGAACATTTTCTTAAACTAAGAAATTATATCTGCGGAACACTTTTCTTATTTTAGGAATATCTTTAAGGAAAAAATTCTTAAGAAAATAATTAAAAAAATTGTTATTATTCTAATAACAAAATTTGGACTAATTTCAACAAATTTATTCAAACTATTACAAGAAATTATGTTTAAATATTCTACTTATCTAATACATTCGATTCTTGAGAAAATATTTTTCAAAAAATAAGTGAATTTAATTTTCCCAATGTTTTTACAAGAAAATTTAAAAAATGTTCTTCAAATGATGAAAATTTTCCATTTAAATGAGTTTTTAAGGGGTCGTCATCGGGTTAAGTTGCCGTTCTTTTACACTAGAAAATAACTCTCACATTGCAGCTGCTTCTATTTCGTCGAGAAGCCGAGAAAATACCTGATTCAAAGATGAGTCGAGAAGCCGAGAAAATACCTCGCACGTCATAAGAATGGCAACGCTACCGTGGGACGAAAAGTTACGCATATATACGTCCTTAGGAAGACCCTAGAATGTTGCACACATTTTTGCACTCCTTGCAGGAAGACGTACCCCACAATTTTGTACACCTTTGCACTTCTCTGGAAGACCCCAGAATGTTGTACACATTTTTGCACTCATCACGAAGACACCAGAAAAAAAGAAAATGATTTTTTGCTGCGTTAAATAATTCTTCGCTTAAGTCTCGGTACATATCACCAAACACCCTTAAATTTGTTTTGTTTTTTTGGGTATATTCACCTTGTCTTAGTAACACTTTTTTAAAATAAAACAGATCTTTCTATTATCTTAAGAAATATTTCCTTGAGAAATAAGAAATTTTTTTATATTAAGAAAAATTTCTTTACAAAATTGTTTTTGTTATGAACATTTTCTTTAAGAAAATTTGGTACAATGTAAGAAAATTTTCTTAAGCTAAGAAACTATCTCTGCGCAACACTTTTCTTATTTTAGAAATATCTTTAAGGAAAAAATTCATACGAAAATAATTGAGAAAATTTTTATCATTCTAACAACAAAATTTGGACTAATTTTAACAAATTTATTCAAACTATATACAAGAAATTATCTTTAAATATTTTACTTATCTAATACATTCTTCAGAAAATATTTCTTAAAAATAAGTAAGTTTAATTTTCCCAACGTTTTTGCAAGAAAATTTCAGAAATTGTTCTTCAAATGATGAACTTTTTCTATTTGTAGGAGTTTTAAACGGCTCGTCATCGGGTTAAGTTACCGTTCTTTTACACTAGAATATTTTCTAGTATATACTCTTACATTGCACCTGCTTCTATATCGTCGAGAAAATACCTCATTTGCGCGCGTCACAAGAATAGCCACGCTACCGTGGTATGAAAAGTTATGCATATATACCTCCTTAGGAAGACCCCAGAATGTTGTACACATTTCTAACTTCTTGCAGGAAGACGTACCACAATTTTGTAAACCGTTTGCACTTCTCTGGAAAACCACAGAATGTTGTACACATTTAGCACTCATCAGGAAGACACCAGAATTAACGTTGTACACATTATTATTTGCACATGCATTATATAAATTTTATTTTTTCTTTAAGTACGGCAAGGGATTTTGTTCAGATCATAACAACGATATCGAAATATTTTCTCTAACATCAATGAAGGTGGGTAACGTGTCCTATCTGAGATTCAATGTCTAACTATTAATTCAGATCCTAGAATGATGTGCACATTTTTAGATGATTGGTTAAGCAATTGTTTTCGCAAGAAAATTTGAACTCATTTTCAAAAAAATTCCTAAAATGATTTTTGTTTCTTTAAAAAAGAAAGTGATTTTTTGCTCCATTAAATAATTATTCTTAAGTCTCGGTACATATCACCAAACACCCTCGATTTGGTTGTAGGGTTTGTTTTGGTATATTCACCTTGTCTTAGTAACATTTTTTTTTAATATAAAACAAATCTTTCTATTATCTTAAGAAATATTTTCTTGAGAAATAAGAAATTTACCTTTTATTAAGAAAAATTTCTTTACAAATTTTTTTTCGTTATGAGCATTTCTTTAATAAAATTTGGCCTAATGTAAGAACATTTTCTTAAACTAAGAAATTATATCTGCGGAACACTTTTCTTATTTTAGGAATATCTTTAAGGAAAAAATTCTTAAGAAAATAATTAAAAAAATTGTTATTATTCTAATAACAAAATTTGGACTAATTTCAACAAATTTATTCAAACTATATACAAGAAATTATGTTTAAATATTCTACTTATCTAATACATTCGATTCTTGAGAAAATATTTTTTAAAAATAAGTGAATTTAATTTTCCCAATGTTTTTACAAGAAAATTTAAGAAAATGTTCTTCAAATGATGAAAATTTTCCATTTAAATGAGTTTTTAAGGGGTCGCCATCGGATTAAGTTGCCGTTCTTTTACACTAGAAAATCTCACATTGCAGCTGCTTCTATTTCGTCGAGAAGCCGAGAAAATACCTGATTCAAAGATTAGTCGAGAAGCCGAGAAAATACCTCGCACGTCATAAGAATGGCAACGCTACCGTGGGACGAAAAGTTATGCATATATACGTCCTTAGGAAGACCCTAGAATGTTGCACACATTTTTGCACTCCTTGCAGGAAGACGTACCCACAATTTTGTACACCTTTGCACTTCTCTGGAAGACCCCAGAATGTTGTGCACATTTTTGCACTCATCACGAAGACACCAGAAAAAAAAAAATGATTTTTTGCTGCGTTAAATAATTCTTCGCTTAAGTCTCGGTACATATCACCAAACACCCTTAAATTTGTTGTTGGTTTTTTAGGTATATTCACCTTGTCTTAGTAACACTTTTTTAAAATAAAACAAATCTTTCTATTATCTTAAGAAATATTTCCTTGAGAAATAAGAAATTTTTTTTATTAAGAAAAATTTCTTTACAAAATTGTTTTTGTTATGAACATTTTCTTTAAGAAAATTTGGTACAATGTAAGAAAATTTTCTTAAGCTAAGAAACTATCTCTGCGCAACACTTTTCTTATTTTAGAAAAATCTTTAAGGAAAAAATTCATACGAAAATAATTGAGAAAATTTTTATCATTCTAACAACAAAATTTGGACTAATTTTAACAAATTTATTCAAATATATACAAGAAATTATCTTTAAATATTTACTTATCTAATACATTCTTCAGAAAATATTTCTTAAAAATAAGTAAGTTTAATTTTCCCAACGTTTTTGCAAGAAAATTTCAGAAAATGTTCTTCAAATGATGAGCTTTTTCTATTTGTAGGAGTTTTAAACGGCTCGTCGTCGGGTTAAGTTACCGTTCTTTTACACTAGAATATTTTCTAGTATATACTCTTACATTGCACCTGCTTCTATATCGTCGAGAAGCCGAGAAAATAAGAACGACAACTCTACCGTAGGAAGACCCCAGAATGTTGTGCACATTTTTGCACTCCTTGCAAGAAGACGTACCCCACAATGTTGTAAACACCCTGCATCTCTGTGGAAGACCCCAGAATGTTGTCCACATTTTGCACTCATTAGGAAGACACAAGAGTTAATGTTGTACACATTATTACATTGCACATGCATTATATAAGTTTTATTTTTTTCTTAAAGTACGGCAAGAGATTTTGTTCACATCTCAACAATAATATCTAAATACTTTAATTTTCTAACGTCAATGAAGGTGGTTAACGTGTCCTATCTGAGATTCAATCCCTAACTAGTAATGAGGATCCTAGAATGATGTGCACATTTTTACATAATTGGTTAAGCAATTGTTCTCGCAAGAAAATTTGAACTCATTTTGAAAAAAAATTCTTAAAATGATTTTTGTTTCTTGGAAAAAGAAAGTGATTTTTTGCTGCGTTAAAGTGCTTATAAACCCAAAATGGGTTTTTGGTGATTCAGATAGAGCATAAAAAGTTGGTTAGTAACTTCTAGATTAGTTTTTGCGTTAAAATTTTAATTTCGGAGATATTGGGCGGCAAAGTCAATTTTTTTAAAAAAAAGTAGCGCGCAATGGGGGACTGGGAACCAGGAACACGTCCATTTACTTTACTATGAAACATAATACAGTTCTAGTAAACAAATTGGAAATATCTGGCCATTTTTAAATAAAAGTTCTTGAAATGTCGAGCTCTAGTTCATTTTCGAGTGTGAATAGCAATACTGCTACCATTATGCCATATGAAATGGAAGACGAGCGTAAAGAAAGCGAGAAATGCGACGCAGAATTCGATCCTGATATTCCGGAGGACAGCCAAATGGATGACAACACAGACCCCGAGGCCTACTTTGACGAACCTATCGCGGATAATGTTTGGCTAGAAAATTATAACAGAGCGCGGGAAGAAAATAACCAAACAATGGCAGAACTAGAACTCCGCTGGAATGGAAGAAAAACTTTAACTTCCTGGTAATTTGCGTATTATGTCATTGTGATTTATCGCAATATTCCAGTAGCACGTGGTATAAAAATTGTATTAAAATTTGCTTTGTCTTTGTTCAACTGAAGTTGTATATTTTTTCGTTAGGTGCAGTTGTGGTAACTGTAGCATTGAAATGCTGCAAAATGCTAAAGAGTGTCGTTGTTGCCACGAAATCGAGGGTTGCGCAAAATTTATTGATGACTTTTCTGAGGAGTCAAGTGAGGAACAGAAATTGACTTGTATAGTTAATCATCCTGGTTTTCCAGCTGTTTGCTTAAACAGATGGTCGTTGGAGCTTGCTGCTGACAATTTCAAAACCCGTCAGGGTCATAGATATAAGCAAAGTGGCTCAAAACAAAGGTATGTTTATTCAATAATAACAGACACAACGTGGCCTTTGTCATCATTGTCGTGTTTATAATATTATTATCATCTTAATGCAGCCTGTGAAGGGGCATCTGAAACTGAAAGAATTGAGTTATACCAAACACACCCTGGGGTAGTTGCATAAACTTGGATGCCCCTGGGAAGAATTGAAAAAGCTGGTTTATGATAATTGCAGTAAAACTGTATTATTACATAGATTGTTAAATTCTGACAGGCTTACTCTTAGTTGCCCTGTTGTGACTGCCATTTGCTATTGCACAATGCATTACTGTTCATCAGGCTCAAATAAAAGGAATGATCGAATTTGGTTTGTAATCCCTTAGATTTCTGAGAGTTGTTGCCTATCGACAATTTACTCGCATGGTGCATGGCCGATTAAGGGACAAAAGAATTCCATTGCCTTCTTGTGCATACAATGCTATACGTTTAACACATAAACCCATGGATGGTGCATTCACTGGCTATGAAGAACTGGAGACAGATGAAGAAAGCGAATAATATTGCTTTGGTTCAAATGTAAATTGTGTAAAAATGTATGAACAAATGCAAATAAAAATATTGTTAATCTTTTTTATTTTTTGGACAGTCAACAACATTTTTGTGACCTTTCATTGGCTGCTTGCACAGCCTACATTTTGGTGCATTTCTTTGTTTTAAAGCATGACTTTGGGTTCCAACTTCAACAGTGGGAACTAAAAAGAGGAGTGGGATAAAATTTAGAATGCATGGTAAACCATCATTGTACCTATATTGTTATCTGATCTTAAGTGTAAATGCATCAACAACTTCTAAAATACCTGGGTTTGTTGGAGGAACATCAGAAAGTTGCATTGCATCCCTTGTTTTCTTTTTTTGTATTGCTTCTTCTCTTGACTGCTTACTTAGCATGGTATTCATGGGTGGTGGTGTTTTTTCGTTTAGGTCATCTATTGCATCTTCCAGTTTTTTATTCGCAATAGCCTCTAACATGGTTTGATATATTTTATCCACATAATCTATAATATATATATATATATATTAAAGTGCCTTCTACATGAATCCTTGGTTTGTAATTATCCAATCAACCTACCAAAGTTTTGCTTTACTGGAACTTTTCTGACAACTGCTTCCCCATTCATGAACTTGGGATAAACAACATTGTATTGTTCAACACCATTTTTCAATCTTGCTTCCCGAGACAGATTCTGATTAAAGTGCATGACTGCTAATGCATGTCTGCAAAAAATGACACTGCTTTATAAGTGATACTTTTAGCACTCATGTGGCAAAGGGTGGCCTCCTGGAAATTTATTTTCCCATCATTTAGGTAAATGTCACATCTTGTTTCAAACTCTTATTTTGGTGATATCAATAAATTGCTAGAACAAAAAGTAAGCATTTAAACTGTACATCATTACACTATCTTTTGAATGCATACAGTAATTACCTGCAAAACATTCCTCTGTAGGTATAGCCTATCATCTTGGGAGAGAATTGGTTCAGCACAGAATGGAATCCTTCTAGGCAACTTGTTTGGTCCATTGGAGATGCATGCTTTATTCCTTTTATCAGCCTTTTGTTAGTAAGAGATGACTGCATTTTCTCATAGGCAACTGAATCTAAGAATATGTCACAACATAAACAGATTGTACATAAATACTACCATAATATTGACACACATGCATATCACCATATTATGATGATAAAAATAGTATTGCATGCACTTCAACAAACCTTTATCTAACCATTTCCGTGGCTCAATTGTCTCTTTATGCCCACATTTGTTGAACAACGGATTCTCAAGATTTTTGTGCTCATTAACCACATGACTTAAAAATGATGAGAACTTAGCCCAAATAACTTCACCATTCCCATCATGTGTAGTTCTTGCACTCCAGTATAAATGGTTAGTACAAGGCTTTATCCATTCAGCAACTGCTTCACACCCACTCACTTTTGCAACTTTTGTGAGTACTTTTGTGACCTCTGATAAATAAAGAAACACAAAAAAAATCACTTTAAAAGGGTTTAGTGAGTGACTCACTTGGTTGTCTTAGGTTCTCACAGTTTGTGATAGCAAAAAATGTGTACAGCAGATTGTAGTCAATATAAACATCATACTTTTCTTAAGATGCCAAATGTCAAAGTAATGAGTGATGTTTGACAACTTCTCTCTCATATGCTTGGCTATTGTTGAGTGTCTATCAGATATGAATGTCTTCACCACAAGACTTAAACCAAGTATATATTCCATGCAACGACAAACCCAGCATATTCCATTGCTGGACTACTGCCAACTTCATTTCTCTAGGAGAATAAAAAACACAGGTCATAAAGGTAGACACAATCTAATGTTATCCCTAGTTGATTAAAAGTGGAGGTGTAAAAACATACCTGTACAATCGCAAAATGGATTATAAAAGGTACAGTGCAGCAGAATACAGTGTATGCACAGTACTTTGCACTGTGACCCATACTGTCATGTCGGCCATCACCAGCGATTACTATTTCCCCATATCCTTTTACTTTATCCACCAATGCAGCCTGGTACTTTTTCCAGTGAAGATATATTGATGGAAACAATATTTCCTACAAAATATAAGACATATACTGTATTATGTAACATACAAACTAAACCTGGCAGTACAATATGCATGCATGTTCTATGTTTTATAACATTGCAACATACTTTAAATACTTACACGTTGATGTTTGAAGAAAGTTGTTACAGAAAAACAGGTCATGCCCATGTGCTTCAGCACCCTAAAAACTTTAGTTGCTGATGTTCCTGCGACAAGGATTCCAAAACTAAGCAACAAATTGCCAGCTGCAATTCTTGTCCCAGGAAAATAAGGTTGACTTAGCCATGTTGTTTGTTTTCCACAATCAGGGTTGACACATGTTGTTTTAACCTCAGCCATTGTCCCATGAGAGTTAACCTCAACCAATGTCTTGTCACTTTTGCACACACGGCAGATTTGAAAGAGCGTCAATAATTGGGTAAGGAATACAATGAACTTTGGCTCCCTTTGTAAACCGTATTCCTTCACAGGAACCCTAAAAAAGTTGATTAATTAACATTACTGCTGATGGACAAGCAACTATTACTAAAATGAGTCATTGGGTCAATAATAAATACAAAGCAAGGAGGCCCATCACAAAATGTTGTTAATGAAAATGAATGGTTCAATCTGGCACAGCAAATAATAAGCAAACTAAGGAAACTCTTGGAACTAGTGTAAATTAGTTTGGAGAAAAGTGTGTATGTATTGGGGCCAGATTGTCAAAACTAAAATGGTGGCAGTAAAAAAGTTCGGATTACAACAAGACTTGTTAATTTACACATGAGTGCAGATTTCCTGTCAAATAATGATTTGCAAAAATTAGAGAACAGTTGACCTGCATTTTCTTACCTATGTGAAGGCACATTAATGTCTTCATCAGTATCAGTATCTGCTGTATCTGTCTCTGTCTCAATTTCTGCATCTTCATACATATCATCAGAAGGCCCCTCTGTCTCATCTTCAGATTTGTGATCTTCCTCATCATTGCTCTCAACTTCCTCATCATCATCACTACTTACACCTATTGTAAATTATTACAGAAACATATAAGTGTGGTATACTTACAAAAGGCATTATTGTATCACCGACACTCTATGCCATTTACAGTACATTATATATGCTTTACGTTATTCTTGTTTCCTTGTGACACAACTATAAGGATGTATATTGCAACAACACCTTATGTAATATAAATGTTTACCTGTTGCACCCCTAAGAATATCCAATTCTTTTCTCACACCTGCCAGCTTTTGTTTTGATGTTTCCCAACAGTTACGGATTCGCTTGTTTTCCTTCTTTAACAAATCACAATTTCTGCACTTGTGTGGTGACGTGGTGATGGCCCAATCTAGTACAGCAAAGGTTAATTAACCCACTCTTGTGTTTGCTTTATACATGTGTGCCTGAACACCACCATAACCTATATATTACTATATATATATATATAGCTAGAAGCCTTACCATTGATTCGTGTTCCATAACATCCGTCGGGAAGACAACACTTTCCGTCGTAGCTTTCAATTCATCAGTTACGCCAGAATTTTGACGAAGTTGTTGGCGATTCTGTTATAGTCTCGAATTTGTCGAATGCAAAACATTTTTAAGTGTTTAAAAATATTCAAATTGTGCGCATTTATTAAATATATGCACGAATATAAAGAGCGCATTGGCACAGTTATGATTTAATATCCCTTAGCTTACCTCTCTTCGCTTCATGCGTTTTGTGCGTTCACTTTCTGTGCTGCCCAAAATTTGATTTGCTTGCAATGTAGGGTACACAGAAACTCCCAACTCATCCCTTTTTAGTCTAGGGGTCTTATACTTTGAAACTGTAGCAACCGTACTCGAAACAGTCGTTCGTGAAGTGCTTTGAGCAAACAACTGATGAGGGTGTTGGCGTCCATTTGTCTCTTCTGCGTCGAATGAAGTTCACCCATATTCGCCTTCGTTTCGCTGCTACGGTCGCGTTTTCGTTCCAAAAAGGTATCTGGTATAGAAAAATACCATTCTCCGCGTCTGCCGTGTTAGAACACCCAAAAACAACGCAACGTTCGGGCATTTTAAGCAGAAAACTCTCAAGATATACAGTCTCGCAATACAAAAGTGTGATTGCTGTAGAAGATGAGTTCCTGGGATCCAGGCTCTTTGGTGATATTTGCGTCGCGCTACTTTTTTTTGAAAAATGGTCAAATTTTGCTGTTTGAGCCATCGTAACTCCGAAATTAAAATTTTAACGCAAAAACTAATCTAGAAGTTACTAACCAACTTTTTATGCTCTATCTGAATCACCAAAAACCCATTTTGGGTTTATAAGCACTTTAAATAATTATTTGCTTAAGTCTCAGTACATATCATCTTTTTTAATATAAAATAAATCTTTCTATTATTTTGAGAAATATTTTCTTGAGTAATTAGAAATTTTCCTTATATATTAAGAGAACGTTCTGCACAACATTTTTTCGTTATGAATATTTTCGTTATGAAGTTTGGGCTAATGTAAGAAGATTTTATTAAACTATGAAATCATTATCTCTGTGCAACTCTTCTTATTTTAGTAATATTTTGAAGGAAAAATTCTTGAGAAAATAATTAAGAAAATTATTATTATTCTAACAACAAAATTTGGACTAATTGTAACAAAATTTACTCAAACAAAGAAATTATCTTTAAATATTCTGCTTACCTATTATGGGCTAATTTGCATTTAATCCATACATAATGGCCTTCGAGTTTTACTATAAAATACATTGAGTGAAAATATAAAACGTCGTAATGTCAGAGCCACGGACTTGCAGCACTGTTTGCCGACCTCTAGATTGATAGAACGGCTGTTTAGAAACGTTTTGGTAACCGAATCTTTTACCTTGGATATTTCTGCAGTCCGCCAAATTTAAAAATATATTACCCAAAATTTTGGCCGTGTTCTCTGAACGAATTTAGAAAATCGCTCACATTCATACGAACATTTCGATTTGAATTGTTGATGAATTTACGCGTAATATACCAATTAAGAAATTTTGTTAAAGATATTGTCTTTCGTATTCGTAATATGAATTTTCCTGTACGGTTTGGTCCAATTATCAGTCTCATAAGGCAGTTCAACCATACAAAGCGTATATACACATTTGAACACAGTCAGTTGGCGGAAGGTAGAAACATCGAAGGTAAGTAATTCGATCATTAAAGCGTTGTGATCGGAAGACAACAGAAAAAAAATGATTTTTTGCTGCGTTCAATAATTCTTCGCTTAAGTCTCGGTACTCATCACCAAACACCCTTGATTTTGTTGTTGGTTTTTTAGGTATATTCACCTTTCTTAGTGACATTTTTAATATAAAAAGAAATCTTTCTGTTATCTTAAGAAATATTTTCTTAAGAAATAAGAAATTTCCTTATATTAAGAAAATTTCTTTACAAAATTGTTTTCGTTATGAACATTTTCTTTAAGAAAACTTGATATAGTGTAAGAAAATTTTCTTAAGCTGAGAAATTATCTCTGCACAACACTTTTCTTATTTTAGAAATACCTTTAAGGAAAAAATTCTTAAGAAAATAATTAAGAAAATTGTTATTATTCTAACAACAAAATTTGGACTCATTTTAACAAATTTATTCAAACTATATAAGAATGTTGTTAAGATTCAAACTGTATAAAAATGTTGTACACATTTTTGCACTCCTTGCAGGAAGACTTACCCCACAATGTAAACACATTGCAACTTTCTGGAAGATCCCAGAATGTTGTACACATTTTGCACTCATAAGGAAGACACCAGAATTATTGTTGTACACATTATTATATTGCACAGGCATTATATAATTATTTTTTTTTTAAGAGATTTTATTCACATCTCAACAATGATATCTAAATACTTTAATTCTCTAACGTACATGAAGGTGGTTAACGTGTCCTATCTGAGATTCAATCCCTAACTAGCAATGAGGATCCTAGAATGATGTGCACATTTTTACATGATTAGTTATTAAGCAATTGTTCTCGCAAGAAAGTTTGAACTCATTTTGAAAAAAAATTCTTAAAATGATTTTTGTTTCTTGGAAAAAGAAAGTGATTTTTTGCCGCGTTAAATAATGATTTGCTTAAGTCTCGGTACATATCATCTTTTTTAATATAAAATAAATCTTTCTATTATTTTGAGAAATATTTTCTTGAGTAATTAGAAATTTTCCTTATATATTAAGAAAACGTTCTGCACAAAATTTTTTTCGTTATGAACATTTTCGGTAAGAATGTTTGGGCTAATGTAAGAAGATTTTCTTAAACTATGAAATCATTATCTCTGCGCAACTTTTCTTATTTTGGTAATATTTTTGGGGAAAAATTCTTGAGAAAATAATTAAGAAAATTTTAATTATTCTAACAACAAAATTTGGACTAATTGTAACAAAATTTACTCAAACAAAGAAATTATTTTTAAATATTCTGTTTACCTATTATGGGCTAATTTGCATTTAATCCATACATAATGGCCTTCGAGTTTTACTATAAAATACGTTGAGTGAAAATATAAAACATCGTAACGTCAGAGCCACGGACTTGCAGCACTGTTTGCCGACCTCTAGATTGATAGAACGGCTGTTTAGAAACGTTTTGGTAACCGAATCTTTTACCTTGGATATTTCTACTTTTATATATCGTTGAGAAGCCGAGAAAATACCTCATTTTAACAGGAAAAGTTATGCAATATACCTCCTCAGAAAGACCCCATAATGTTTTACACATTTTTGCACTCCTCAGGAAGGCCCTCATTTTTGCGCCTCCCGAAAACCGTATTGCAATGAATATAATATATCACTTTGTTTAATAAAAAGTTTTAATCTATTATACAGAAGTTTTCGAATATTCTATTTAAATTTGATTGTAAGGAAATTGGCCTATACTTTCCTAGTTTTTATTTATCATCACTCTTAAAAATTGGCACAATTTTTGTGTCTTTTAGTTGAGAGGGGTACATGCCTATTTTAATTGATAAATTCATAACGTCTGCTACCGGTTTTGAGATAATAGTTCCCGCAGCTTTAAGACTAGCAGTTGGAAATTTATGCAATCCGGTTGCCTTATTAGTAGGTAATAATGATATTTCCATTTGGATTTCTGAAGGGGTAACAGGATCAAAATAAAAGAAATTATTAGGCGGGAGATGTTTTAAAAATTCACGGAAGTCATGCTCAGAACAAGGCCATTTATATTTGATATATTTTGTCCAATGGTTGCAAACTTCTGTTAAATAGATTTGAAATTTGAGTGGGATCGTTTGTTACACTCCCATCATCTGGTCTTTTCAATGTAGACATATTACATTTGCTTCTTCTTTTGTTATTAATTAGGTTACTTGTCCCCTGCCAAGCTCTCATCATATTATTCAGAAATAATTATGATAGTAATTTGTCTTACTTAGTTTTGTTAACGTTGCTATTTTGTTTCTAAAAAGCTTATACTTTTTTCCTCTCCAGAATAAAATAATTTGTTCTGAATTCTTATTGATTTAAGTAAACCTTTCATTATCCATGGTTTAAGAAGCTGTTTAGAAACGTTTTGGTAACCGACTAACCAAATCTTTTACCTTGGGCTGTTTAGATTTGCGCTTTGAACGTGTTACAGTTGGGGCATGTTTTTTTTCTATTTTATTTATTTTAGTGTAGAACTTTGAAAATCTTTTATCAATATTGAGAGCATTATTCGCGTTTGGTTGAAATTCCACTGTACTCATTTTAAGTCTTTCAACTCGTGGAGTATTACATATGAAATTTCTGTAAAATATTGCAGAATTCTAACAGTTTTGGAGAGCTCGCCAATATACATGCACGCGTGTTGCCTGACAGCTGTGACTGTACACATCAGTATAAATATGGTTAATGAAGGTTAACACATCCTATTTGAGATTCCATATGAAACCAGTAAAGAGGACCCCAGAATGATGTGCACATCTTTACATGATTGGACAAGCAATTATATTATTCCCCCAAAATTTGAGCTCAGTATTTTAAAAAAATTAACGGAAAATCATCTTAAGTGGATATCTTTAAAAGGCCGGTAGTCGTTTTACAAAAAAAAATTCACTCGTAGAAAGAAATTATATAAAAGCGAATATATTTGTAGAGTTGTTAAATTTGATGCCTCAGGCACGAATCCGTATGCATGGGCATTTTGTCGACGCTGGCTAAATAAGCGCAGGCTCCTTTCCAATCTTGGGTTGTAACTGATTTTGTACTGTTTATTCTAGCATTCACATCCATCTATTCCATGTAAGCACAACAAGTATTTTATGTGAAAACAAATTTATTGCAAAGTTTGATTGTATTCTTTCCATATTTTAGAATAATTTCCATAATTAAAAAATCAAGCTAAGTCCTTCAAAAAAGAGCGCCAATTCGCCGATCAATTACTTCGGTATGAAAAATTAGATTTGTCGAAAATAATAACATCCTTAATTGTTAGTTTTAACGCAATAATAATCCACTCCCAGCAGACCTCCCTTCCCTTAGTGGAGAATCCATAAAGCTGAAAAGGTAAGTAAGTAAAACTTAAAAAGTAATACGTTTTCGTTGCTGATCAGGCTTCCCACATTGCGGGCTATTTTCAGCCCACAACCAGGCGTCTCTTCGGCAATGTAATGTATTCCAATTTGTCTTGATTTTTTGTTTTCTATTGGCCCATTTTGATCGCGTGTTTTGCCCCCCTACAAAACATGTATTCTCCCCTATTTATTTCATACTAAAGGCGGATTTCCACATATAGCGAAATCGTTCGCTAGCAAAATATTTGCAAATTTTCTTTTGAATTTTAACAGCATGAATAAATTAGTGCGACTTGACTGTTCTCAATTCAAAAGAAAATATGCAAATATTTCGCTAGCGAAGGATTTCGCTGTAAGTGGAAATCCGCCTTAGGGCCTAAAGCCCAGATTCCACGGGCGAAATTTTTAAGCGAAATGCGAAATATTTCGCTTGCTCCTTTTGAATTGTGAGCAATCAAGCAGAAGTAATGTATTCCAGTGGTCACAATTCAAAAGAAATTGGCGAAATATTTCGCATTTCGCCGAGAAAAAGCGCACGTGGAATCAGGCCCTAATTCCACGGGCGGTTTTTCTCGGCGAAATGCGAAATATTTCGCCTGTTTCTTTTGAATTTCGACCACTTGAATAAATTAATTCTGCTTCATTGCTCACAATTCAAAAGAAGCAGGCGAAATATTTCGCATTTCGCTTGAAAATTTAGCCCGTGGAATTAGGGCTTTAAGGCGATTCTCCATTACGTTCGCTCCGCCCGCGCGGGCGAAGCGCGCTTTGTTTTTCAGGCCGGTCACGGTCGCATATGCAGAATTTCAAAAGCCGCTTCGCCCGCGTGGGTGAAGCGGACGGTAACGGAAAAAATATCGCTGGTGGAAAACTGCTTTAGGTTGAAACGTCGAGAAGTGTTTTGTCTATTTTTAGTATTTTAGGCAGTTGTTATACCACATTTGATGCTAAGTTGTTTGAAGACGCTGCCACGCTGCTCCCTGGTTTTCAGGTATAATTGCACTGATGAAGGCCCGGGTTAACGGACTGAAAGCTTTGCAGTATTAAATACTTACGTGGTGTACCTACAAGCTAATTTACTTATTTGATGTCAACATGCAAACGTACAAGAATATTATGATTTTAATCTATTACTTTACTAGCCCCCCCATAACAACCGATTTGCTAAAATGAGCAGCTTAATTGTTAACAAAAAAATTGTACAAACGCAATAACATTATCAGTATACACATTCCTGTCCTCTATAAAGTTAACGCCAATATGATTATTTTTTAAGCTCAAGTATGTTGTGGCAAATCAGGCCAACTTGTGGCGGTGTGGCGGATTGCGGAATTCGTCTGAATTGCAGGACGTGAATGTGAAATGGGCCCGGTCATGTCTAAAAATGTAGTAAGCTGAGTAGAATATCAGATTTATTCCTGGATAGCTATACTACAGCATGCACAATTTTAATTTAATATACACCAAGAACATTAAATCCCATGCTGCCGGCAAACTCGTAATAATTAATAAATAAAGACTTTTTAATAAATTAATAAATAAAGAATTATTGACTGAATATATTTCAGTCAATAATTATATATAAGACGCGCCGACGCATATAATAGCTATAACCGTCTAAACCTTGTACCCTTGCAAGTGAATTTAAATCGTGGAAATTCTCTAGGTTAAACAAAGGTGGAGTTAAAAAACAATGTGACATAAAGGCGTACTATAGCAAGTTACCTTTACGGATTCGTTAGTCAAAAGACTGAGGTTTTTTACAAAACGTCCACGCGGAGTCGCGGACTGGCTTTACTTTATAGCGACTATACCGTACAATTATTATAAGCTATTCTGAAAAACATTGTAGAGACGCCAGGCTTTAATATTTTTGCAGACTACGCTAGTAATTATCAGTTTCATACTTAAGTGTTTGTTTAAAACACGGCCCACAGTTTTGGCACTGAATCAGGCCAAGGTGATATTACGTCGCTGGCAGAACATTTCATCGTTCTGTTAAAAGCATATAAGTTGATGTGTGTGGAATTACGGCAAATTGTTTAGGCGTGCAGCAAATTATTTGCGTGTTTTTCATCGACACAAGTTGTATACTGTCTGAGTAATCCGGAGTCTGAGTAGTCTTCAAATTGTGTGGCAAATACAAAAGATTCCGGTTCCTTTCCCTATTTTACATAGCAAGTGTGCGATTGTTTCAATTTACTGATTTAACCGTATTCCATAAATTATATAGCAGTAAAACTAAGTATATAGCTATAGTATATGCCAGTCAATATGTAATTAGTCTTATGACCTATACTATGCTATAGTATAGGTCATAAGTATAGGTCATACGCCAATTCATACATAATTAGTCATCAAATAGAACTAAAATATTTGCGATTTCAAACAGAAAATTATCGCAAAATCTTCATGAACTTATCCTGCGAAAAGCTTTTATATGTACTAGAAGTACTTCACAATTGATGTCAAAGTTTTGCAAATTAAGATTTAGAGATCACTGATCGCATGCCATGAATGTAAAAATTGTTGTGGCAAACCAGGCCAACTTAGGATGGCGACGGAAACTCGGAAAGCGGAATGAACAGTTTTCAAACTTTCCGGCTAAATGTCCATATATGCTTTTAGAGTGTCTGTTTTCCTGAAGAGGTTCGAAGGTGTAAAATTTTCTGCAGACTGTGTAACAAATGAACAAAAATTATTATGAATATTACTAGAACTAGATATAATATCTTAAACATGACTTTTCATCAATTAAAATTTTTAACACCGAGAAAAGAAGTGTCAGGGGAGACCTAAGCCCCTGCAATATTTCAGATATAATTACCCCTGGGCCTGGATGTTTAGAAAAAGCGCTTTCATAATATATTTTAAAGACTCTATATAAAGGATAAATTCCATTCAGAATTGCCGAAATGGACTTGTCAGGGGCAAAACGTGAACGTAAATGAGGGAACGGAATTTACAAGAGGCGGCGATTCTCTTTTGCAAATTGGGTTTTAGCCCGGTACACAACCCCCCCCCCTCCGCCAATATAACTCATATTCCGCCGCTATTGGAAATGATAATACGGATTTCCCATATGGCAGAAGAGCATCTACTCAAGGCCGCGCATGACTCAGTTGTACTAAAAGCCAGAAGGACGCAAAAGTAAAATATCGTTAAAACTGCATGTGTCCAGTGACAGTTCCAATTGATGTACATGTACATTATGCACGTTTTGATTTTTAAACCTTTAAAGGAAAGGCAATTTTTGGAATTATGATAAACATCTCAATTTATTTCAATAATTTTTTAACCGATCGCAGGGAGTTGCAAATTTGCTTCGCTGGGCCGGAGAGGAAAGATTAGGGGTCCTGCACTGAAAAAATGTCACAGGCCCTGGGAAGTTACAATACTAGTCAATAGCCTTGAATATGCAAAGTATTCTCAACACAAAAAGATTGCCCTTTTCTTATAAACAAAATCTGTAAGCATGATTTCTGATGTACTTGACTGCTTGCCGAACTTTTAAAATTGAATAAATGCTTCAAAGTTGTACAGTTGAAAAGACTCAAGTGTATGCATGGTGTTGTTCGGATAAATATATGTGTTGTGACAAACCGGGCCAACTTAGGATTGCGACGAAACTCGGAATGTGGAATAACCAGATTTCATCTCCGCGAAATGAAAACGCTGTTTGGAAGAGGAAATTAACATCTGAGTAGGGTTGAGAAATCTTTTATGGCTTCAGGACCATCTACCTTAGAAAGACAGTGTTGCATTTGATTATCCATGGACGCGGGTAAGGACCGAACAAAGAATGTTATATATACGCATACCAATTTAATTAAACATTGACCAATTCCGTACTGCATGCATGTTTTATATCGACAATCTATACCGAGGAAACATTGCATTGAATGTGAACGAACTGAGTACTCTTAATACAAGGATATTGCCCAACTCATAAAACTTCAAATCAACCCAAATATTCGTATATAATGAATAATCAATATTTCTGACCAAAACTGAAGGCTGATCCGTGCACATCCTATGTGGGGTTCACAATGTCATTCTGAAGGTCATATTAACACAAGTAATTCTGCCCAGCAGGTTTCTCATCAAACCGTCACCGAGCGTGCGAGACACGGTCAATTCTAAATGCGATGAAAATCACGAATCACAGAACTGATTTTTCAAGTCCTCCATTTCAGAATTTGATTGAGAAAACAAACGTGCCCGCTTTTCCCTGTTTAAGTTGTACTGTGTAAGCGCAGCAGATGAAACTCCGAGTGATGAAAAAATTTTAATTAGGTATATAATTAATCTTTCTGTCGACACTCTTATTAGGCGAACGCTTACAACTGAAGATATATGTGTGGTGAAATTTACCTTGCATGTTTCGTCTCCCACATATGGGAGCACAATTAGGGCACTTTTTGCATCACATGCATAGGTTGTTACAAATCACTGTTGGTCTGATTTTTGGGATAGTAATGCTAGGTTTTATAACTACAATTTTATGAATGTAAAACAAAAAATGCTCTGAGCCAGTGAAAGAGAATATTTACGACGAATTTTACGAGGTATTTAAAACGGCAGATTCGAGAATAAATTATTATCTTTATTCTGACAAACAGTGACTCGCATGCATGCAAGCCACAAAAAACAATAATAAATCTTCTATTATATACCCCATGCTTTAGATTTGGTATGTCCACTATAACCTTGACTCGTAAATATGGTGATGTTGACAGAAATACTTGATTTCAAATTTTCCACCTTTGGAATGCTCCTTGGCAATTAACATTGAAGGAGAGCCTTTTGTAATTCCGAACATATTAGTAGAGCAATCTGGACTACCAAATTCGGCTTGGGAAAATGTATGAAGAGAGCCCGCCAAAAGCTGCGTTGATTTATTTCTGCCTTTAGAGTATAATGCAATAAAATAAGTGTACTGGTAGAAAATATCACAGCTATATGTTACAGGAAAAATGTACCCCATCCACAACTTTTTGCATATGACCGTCCTCATAGGGAGATAGAAATGACAAAAAAAAAGCAATAAAGAACTTTTGAAAAGATTGCATAATATATCTTACTAACACAGATCCCTCCCTCCCTTGTGGTTGTCAATATTGTGGAAACCCTGACCCCATCAAGCTTTGGCTCGAAATTCAACGCGCCTGATCACTATATGGTAAGGTCTATGGTTCAGTTTTCCAATTTTTACACAACAGCTGCAATTGTTTGGCATAATGATAAAGCATTCAAACTCTGACAAAACTTGAAAAGGCTTCTTTTTTGCGGACATTCTGTACATCTCGTGAAACGTATCAGACCACAGGTATGTCATAAATTTGATGATACTGACAGAAATATGACAGAAACTTGATTTTGCAATTTCATCAACTTTGGAATGCTTTCTGGAATGTTTTGTTGCAAAAAAATTTAAATGATTGAACATCAGATTTGTAATTCTATATCAGAAAAGGAATTTTAATGACCACAATAAGGCGCGGGAAAATTTACAAACAAAGCCCGCCAAAACGTTCGTCGATTTGAATTCTGAGTCATATGATAGACAGCTATACATCTTGCAAAACATTGAACGAATAATCACCATTAATAATAAACACAAGCAATACTGTAACACAGCATGCCTCAGAGCGGCGTTTGTCGAGTGGAGGGCTGTACACAACATGGATTGTTCTTTAAACGACTTGACAGGCATCTTAAAAGAGTTCATCCGTCTATTACCATGGCGCAGCATCAAAAATACCAAACCCCAAGTGCCATAAGAAGGACTTGCACAAAATCCTCAGCTGACCGTCACGCAAGAAGAACCTGCCATGTACCTGGCTGTCGATATTACAATATTCCAGTTTCAAGAATCTCAGATCATTTACGCCGACGACACCGGATCAGCATCAAAGAACACGAGTCTCTCTACGTTAAAGTCTCTGCCGAAAACAGTAACTGTGACCAGTTTGGCAACTCATCATTTATAAATGTTGTTTATACTCTGCCTGGCGCATGCCGCTTCTGGGAAGACGAAAATTCTCCTTGGATTGAGTTGTATGGAAATGACAAAAACCAATGAACTCAGTGTTCTGTTGACAGCGTCAGTAAATTGCTTTCCTGACAATATGGAGGCATTACCATAGACAACGGCTTTAATTTACTTTTCTTGACAGACATTCTACAATAAAAAGTGACAAATACATGTAGTGAAACTAATATCAATAAGTAGATATACAGGGTGAGTCAAAAAAAAAGTCCCCCCTATTGAAATGAAGCCTTTGTTGATTTGAATGCATGATCAACGCAATAGTGTGTAAATAGCATAGTTATTAGGTTGAGGCATTCAAATAAAGCGTCTTGCTTTCAATTGGGTTTATCATAATAGCTAATATACACATGCATGGTGCATGGAGGCAGTGGCGCAATTAGAACGTTAATTGGGGGTGGGGTGAAAATTTATATAGCCGACGGATTTCTTTTGTAAGTGCAATAGCTTACATTGAATATTCACCTGCCCCCAATTATCGTTTTATATAGTTACTCCCCTGATAGGAGGACAAAAGAAACTTTTAAACCGTAAAAGAAAACTAATTAATTTACGCTATACTCCCATGCTTACAAATTTTCAAATGCCCATTTCATTGCTGCTTTGAGATGCTTTAATAAATATGCAAATCAGTTCCACACACTAGTGGTTGTATTTTTCATCTTAATTGTATGGTGTATACAGCGTGTGATATGACCTAATTCACAAAATTTGGTTGGGTATGAACTTCATTAATTATTCAAGAATTTAACAAGTATTAAGTATACTTATAACTAATAATGCACGATTGAGTATCTAGTAGAATTTCGGGATCTCTGTTAACGATAGGTCGAATAACAATATTAACAAGTGGGTTAATGCTTTGTCTGCCGCATAAGAATACCATGCATAGGTAGCCTACGAATTACGACTACTGTGAATTCATGCAGGCTCACGGAAAATCCACACATGATGTTAAGGCCATGTTACATGCATGGTGCAATTTTTCTTGCAACTTGCAATGCAATTCTTCTTTTGAGAGATGTAAATTTGGCAACTACCGAACTTTTGTCTTTATTACACTTCGTGGCGTTTCTTACACTTACTAATTTAAGACTCTTCACTAATTTACATCCTTAAAAGTAGAATTGCAATGCAAGTTGCAAGAAAAATTGCACCGCGTAACATAACTTTTATTCAAAGATATTTTTTCCTAACGCTACTTGTCTCTCACCTCTAAATACTCGCCCTTCGTTATTGGTGATGCAGACTCCCCACAGCAAAATGAGCAGAGAACTGTGGTTGTTCTTAGGTAATGAAATATTCCTTTGCCTGAAAAAAATAAAACAATGTATTTGTCTTAAAACTGAGAATCATTTTCTAAAATTTTTTACCGTTTTATTCCCAGTAAGAAATAGAATAAGATCCTAGAACTTAGTATTAGCCAACTATTGCATGTTCTTGTCTTGTTCTGTAATTATATTTGCATGCACGATAAATTCACCGTTAAACATTAAAAAAATAAATGCAACATGCGTTTTAAGTGAGCCAAATTAGTCATAATAATACCGGTATTAAAATAGGAGACCTCATGTTAACTCGTGAATATCTATTTACACTAAAGGATACAGCAGAGCTATTCAACATTTTTTAAATCACTTGTACGATATATCATTACTTGTCATGCATGTTGCCTTACAATGTTTCTTGTCTCAAATTTTACTGCGACGTTTAGAGGCCTCTATCCGAGGATTACTATTTGAATGAGTAATTGGCGCACTTTTTTGGCGCCAAATGACTAACTAGAAATATCGTATTACAGCAATGGTGCATTAAAAACTGCGCGATCACCATTTCCAAGCGCACTTGCAACCAGCAACGCTAGAAGACAGACAGAAGAAAAGCCTGCAGAAGAAACAGATAAACGTTCAAAACGAAACGTTAAGAAAGATTTGAAGAGGGAAATCAGCTAGATAAGGTATGGAAAATAGAAGAACTTTAAGAACGATATGATACGAGTTTACCAGCAAATTTGCATTGTATTAACACTGAACTATCCCAATTGCTAATCGATTGACCGTACTGGAATTTTCAATAAATCGAATCATAACCATTGGAATACAAATGTTTCAATCAATACATCTTTCCTTTGCATATGTTACGATATGTCTTTGTGACGGACACCAATTCAACTTACATCTTATATCTTGCATTTATATGTAGCATGTTCAAATCGTAGCGAAACATTTATTCCCTCCTTTCGATATCAGAATTAGCTATTAATTATAACAACCATCTAGAGTAAAAATTTCATATGCTATATGAATTGGTACATATAACTTCAAATATATTCAATTACTCATGTATACACTGCGCCATTATAGCTATATAAGCGCGCCGTTTTTAAATTCTATTCGCGCCGTTTTTAAATTCTATTCGCGCCATTTTTTGAATTCTATAATTCGCGCCACTTTCAAATTTTTGGCGCGAATCAATCTTGACATGCACATGCGAGTGTATATAATTGCAATATAAATCCAGCCTATTTTTGGCATTCATCATTTTACATTCATGCAGTTATACACCGCCAATGTTTATTACCTATATTGCTGCCATGCACAATGGAACATAATGTGCATCGGAAAATTTACCAATCCGAATACTTCTGATCGAGAAACCCGGCAGCGACTATAAATGAAAACCGTGCATGAACACATTGCTTTTCACTTTCAGTCATTGAAAGGCGCCTACACCACAGAATTTGGGAATGCAAACCGGCTGCAATGTATATAATTCAGCTGTACGCGCAGAATTCCAATGTATAGGGCATGCCGCGTAGACGGACTAAAAATAAATGTCACCAATTAAGAAATCCGACGCAAGTTTTAATGGCAAATTCGCTGATGCAATCATGGACATTTCACTCTGAAACAAAGAACGCATGAAAAGGGAATATATTTTCGTGTGCAAGTGTACAGACACAGCCCATGCGAGATTAAGAATACCGAATCACGTTATAACTATGTACAAGCGCACTAAACCACATTACACGCATATAATTTTCATCAAATGCTTCAACAAGGTGAAAATCCTCAACTCAAAAGTGTGTTTAAGAAAAAGCTAGTTACTTATTACACATGCATTGTGATTGACAGTCATACAATGCTAACACTCGCAGCGGTTGAAATAAGCAACAGTTTAATCACTGGTTTAATTTAGGTAAAAATTATATAAAACGAAACTATCGAAGACTTCCAAGGCCGGTTGTAAAGCGCTATCCTCCGGATAGTGGTTTTTTGAATCGCTTTAAAATCGCCCGTTAACTTTGATTAATTAAATCTTACAGTATGCCGAAAAAAGGATATACTCTTTAATAATCTTTATTATATATTATATATTATATTATATATATATATTATATATTATATATTATATATTATATATTATATATTATATATATATATATATATATATATATATATATATTATATATTATATATTATATATAATATTATATATATATATATATATATACTAGTAGAATTTGCACGGGCGGACTGCATGTTGCTCATCACGTAAAAAATCGAAAGACAGGGTTTTAGTTATACCACCAGCATTATTGAAGGAAAAACTACATTTTTCCAAATGATTTATGATCATTTTATGATCATTTGGCCCAAACAATTTATCATCATTTGGCAAATTTATAGGTAGCTATACAGGGTGTCCCAAAAAAAAGTCCCCGCTATTGAAATGAAGCTTTTGTTGGAATTTGAATGCATGATCAACGCAGTAGTGTGTAAATAGCATATTTATTAGGTTGAGGCATTCAAATAAAGCGTCTTGCTTTCAATTGGGTTTATCATAATATTAAGGCAATCAGATTCGAACAAAGGCTTGATTTCAATAGAGGGGACATTTTTTTGGGACACCCTGTATATAGCTATTCTGTTTAAAAAAAAACCAAAACGGCAAAGCCATAAAAATTGTTTTAATTAGCAAATCCGTCATAAGTTTCCAAAAGTAAAAAAAAATGAAAAATATGTTTTCTATTAATTGGAAACACCCCCTCCATTTCGTAGCACTAAGGGCTGTACATGATCAAGGGTATAGGGACAACTTTACCAAGCGTTTACTATCCCCTAGTTTTTGCGCAGGCACCGGTAGGAAAAGTTAGTCCCGGAGGCCGAGACAAGGTGTTTACATGGATAAACGTTGTCCCTACCATGCACTATAGGGTTATCCTCTTTGGTAAACAGGATGTCCCCCACCTACCAACCGAGGCGGTGAGTGTAAAACCTTTCATATAAACACTTGCATATAAACATATATAATAAATGCTCCAACGAATTTGTCTATTAGAAGTTTTATATTATATATTGGATATTCGAATTCGAAGCTTTCAACTATAGAACATTCTATATTTCCATTTTTCATGTGTGTTTCAAGCAAAAAACGAACATTTATTCGTTCAGTTTCAAATATTTATTTACTCAAAGTATTTCGTTAAAGGTTTGTTTTTATCGTGCATTTGCAAAATGAATAAAATACAGTGCTATAATCACCGAAGCAGTTGTCACCGCGTATATTCATTCGTCGCAAATTATCTATAGGTCAAGCGCATGTGGGAGCTGATTAAGGCGTTATTTACTTTTCATTTAATTGACTTTATTTTTCAGTTGAAAAATGTACTATATTTTATCTCATAAACTATATAAAATAGTATTAATGGAAATTGAACTGCAATATTCATATATATAGTCTATATTCGCTACTTAGCTAATTTGGAAGTTAGAGATCATGCATATATATATATATATATATATATATATATATATATATATATATATATATATATATATATATATATATACGAACAATTTTCGATGATTAAACTGCAGCGGAGGTCATTCCAAGCCACAACTCCCCTGTAGGCAAATTTTCCATTTATTTTTAATTGATTAGGTAATGTTAAATGAAGTATCGAATTTGTCCTAGTAAACATTTCTGTTAACTTTGGTAGCATGTTATTTCTATAACTTAGAATCGCTAAGTTGACGTTTTCTAATTTAGAAACTCCATTTCCCAAAATTTTCTAATTTAAAACTCCATTTGCCTTTGGTGTTTTTGTGAAGAACTTGCCAAACGACCAACCATGTCAGACGACCAAGGAATGTGATCAACACGCAGAAACAAGGTAGCGTTTAAAGTAAAAGTATTTATATTATATTGACATGCATGGGTGTTCTACCGTATAACACTCATATTTTCCATATTTCACCAGTGAAAAATAAAAAAAATATGTAATGGGTGTTTTTTGTTTTACAGCTTTGTTTTGTTTTATTATTAATAATTTATTGAGTTTCTTCTCATTTTTGTCCATAATAAACGGAACATTCGCTGGAAGATATGGATTTTTCATATGTTCTCTTGTCAAAAAAAAATCTCACTCATTCCATGCGCTCACTCGTTTTTACTACTCGAACACACAACCCATATTTTCTTGCAACCGTTTAATATCCTATACCGCCCCAGATTGAGCACCACCCCAAAATGAGCGCGCCGCATTTGCGATTACTGCAGCCTAATATTAAGAGGGCATTTTATATCTTATAGAGAAAAGGACAATTCTCCCTACCTAAAGACGAAGAACACCTCGAGGAAAGATACATCGATGATGATATCGGTACTAAATCAGTATAATTTAATTTTCTTGACCGGCAGACCGGCCCATATAGCAATTGCCAGCTACGCTTATATCATAAACTTTATACATATAATTATCAAGTCATTCTATTTTTCCATTTTATTATTCCATTTTTCAGGTCGAGGAGTTTTTACCACAAAAACATTCTCCAAAGGGGATTTCCTTCTAGAATACAAAGGGGAATTAATTTCTCAAGAGGAAGGTTACATTAGAGAGAAGAATTACCCTGACGACCTTGGAAGCTTTCTTTTCTTTTTCCAACAAGGAAATGCCTCATTGTGGTATGTTCAGGCTAATAACGTCCATCCAAGCACTGCTTCAACATTTAGGACTGCTTTTCACTTACGCGATTTTCATACGCACGTACACGCACGTAAAAGTCTAAATCCTTATATATGTCATAAAGCCAGATGAATATATCGAAAGAACCTAGTTTTCCGTATATTTTAGTATGCAATTGTTGATCCATGTGTTAAATATAATCAAAATTTGGAAGCATTTAAATTTTTCTGCGCGTAAAAAAACGAGACAGTGGAAGGCAGCCCTTACTAAGTGTTTGAATAATTTGCTTGAAATATATTTTTAAACAATGAGTATTGTACGTGCTATTTCGTTGAACCTAAATTACTACATTGGCTCGATCGTCATGTTTGCTGTGACTGTTTTAAATTCAGGCTTAGGTGTTTCTTTTTGAAAGTGCTACACCTACGCGGCCTGGAGCCGAAGAATGTCGCTTCTATAAACAAATTCTCCTGAAAGGTCGAAATAAGGTCATTTTATTTGAAAATTCAGTCTTTCAACTAGTGCAATCATTTCGGGCAGGATAATAATTTTTTTCTTCCAAAAAACTTCCATTGTTGTTATGCACGGTAAATGCCTCAGATGCACAAGCACAATTATAGTACTTTGAACTATAGATGTCCAAGTTGAAAATTAATCAATCTTCAATGAACTTATACAATTGTTTAGTTTTTGTTTCACTGCATGATATCTTTATGAATTCTGATGCATTGATACGCCTTAGCAGCAGTTGGTACAATTGCGGGTTGAAATGCGTGTTACTATAAACGAGTTTTATATACACACAAAATTCCAACTATGGACTCTTATGTATATTAACTAAAATTATATTACAGTGTCGATGCAACTTATTCAGACGGACTTGGAAGACTGGTTAATGATGCCGAGGCAAGAGTGGCGAATTGTCTGATGAAAAGACTCATCATTAATAGTCAACCTCACTTGGCAATTTATGCTAAGAGGGATCTATGTAAAAACGAAGAGTTACGCTACGATTACGGTGTGAAGGACCTTCCATGGCGAATTCAAAAGGGTATATAAATGACATAAATTAAACTTGCATGTCTTTTATAGCTCAACCGAAATGAATGACAAACTTAGCAAACTTGACAAACCATTTTATACGGTCTGAAGAAAACTTATACTTTTTTAAAAATTGACCACTGGATTCAAATTATTATAATTCTAATTAACCATTATACCCTACAGACCGATTAAAACACAAACGAGAAAAATTCACAGGGCTAACGATCGCAGAGAAGGCAAATGAAAGTGCCAAAGGTTGGTTAGAATAACTGAAAAGATAGAGTTTATATTTACTTAGCAAACATGCATCTTTGAAGCCAATTTGAAGCCGAATTGAGCACCAGAGTCCCTTTCTATTCTTTTTCGGTGCGATTGCCAGCAGTGGCGTAGCCAGCATCATTAATTGGGGGCATATATTCATATATATTCATGTTAGAAGACTGTAAAGACGATTGATTTGAAAAGAAATTAATCCTGCGTATCGTGAATATATGAATATGCCCCCCCCCAACTAATGTTCTGGCTACGTCATGCACCGATCGCCAGCCGTGAAGGCAAAAAATGAAAATAGACTTCATGGCACCATGGTTCCTAATTGGCTTCAAAGGTGACCACCAAGTTATAGTCCCAGTTCACATAGAGCACCCATGGTTTGTCCTTGTGCCTTAGGGCGTTATTTTCATATCGGGGTACTGTAAAATCTTGTAGTAACGTTATCTAATAGAAGATTATAGTCAAACTCAATATTGCAAAATATCATTATTATAATATTCATATTTCGATAATAAAACAATGCAATGAACTGTTTTTAAGTAGCATTCAGTGAGTATAAACTATAACGCAGAGGACGCCGGAAGATCGATAAAAGACGATAATTGGGGGGGGGCATATATATTCATATATTCAAGTTCACAGACCGTAAAAACAATCAATTTCAAAAGAAAGCAATAATGCAGAACTCGAATATATATGAATATATGCCTCCCCAATTATCGATGTTTCGGCGTGCCTGCTATAACGAACATTGCCTGGTACAAGACTTTTAGTTTCTGTAAAAGCTTATTGAAAATACGCTGATTTGTAGACCAACAAAATGAGGACACTCCCCTCGGATCCATGGTTATTGATGATCATGCTCAAGTTACTAGTAAGTAGTTGTTAGTTTAATGCACGACATTTACGCCTAGATGCAGTTAAAGTAGCATTAATAAATTTTTCTACGTTGCAGGCCAAGCGAACAACCAGAGTAATATTTCGTGTGTCACGCCTGTGTTTCCACAAAGGCATTTGGAGGATTATGTCATTACACGTATGTGATTGCTCATGTAATTTCACAATTGAAACTTTTCTTAACCTGTATCTGAGGAATATATAAAAAAATAAAACAAGGGCAGCAGCTACTTTCATGCATGCAGTAAAACTAAGCAATATCAGATAAGTTGATAAAAAAGCAAGCCATTGCTGTTAGCCATAGAGATTTCATGCAGAGGTGACATTTAGTTGTTGTTAATTGTTGGGTGCTCATTTGAAATATTTTTATAACTATGTAACGAAGCCTACACCCATGACGAGTCTGTCGCCTTGGAAACAGACAATCATGTCCTGGTTGCCAGTAAGTGTTGTAAATTTAGTGTACGTTATAATATACATTCTCGGACAGGTATATATGCCGTGGCGTAGCGAGCCCGACAATTTAGTCATGCTATGCTAATATTTTGGTGTTCATTGACTGTGAAAACAATGAATTTCTAAGGAAATGAATAATGATAATAATATAAAATTTGCGTAGCATGACTAAATCGTCAGGCTGGCTACGCCACTGTATATAGATGTGAAGAGGGGCGTAGCTAGAACGAGAATCGGAGGGCGAGGCTGTTTATTCAGATATCTATTTCTGTCCGATGGATTTCTTTTGTAACACTTACAAAAGAAATCCGTCGGCCATGCCCTGAATATAAACTGGATGTGAAAATATTTCTTCCAGAAAAATGATATAAATGTAACGTTCTCTTAACTCTGAACAGCTACGGCTACTTAATTGACGAGGCAAAATAAACTAATGAAAAAAAAGAAATCAGTTTAATATTTAAAAACAAAGTATAGCTGCATGTATACTGCATGCACAGCTTAACGAGAAAATGATCCAAATATTCGTGCATTCACATTAGTATGTCTGCTTTACCTCGAATGACCAACTTGAAGAGGCTTAAAGTTTTTAACAAAACAAACCGATTTTAATTATGAAAGGTCCATCATGTATGTCCACAAAAATTAACGTAAATTATAGCACCCGTTACCTTTTGATTATAACTCCCGTCTATATAGTGTGACCTCTGGTTAGCCTTAGTAGTTGTGTATTTTCATTGAAGTTTACCTTCATATATGTAGAACAAGAAAATGACGATGCGACAGTTTCCAACGAAATAGATGACTACGCTCAGATTACATGTAAGTAAAAAGTGTACATTTAATGCATTCTATAAACATTTGTTTTTAAGGGGAATTTGTAGCCACCTTAGCTGAAGCCAGAAATGAGTGGCAGTCATGCATAGCTAAATAGCTATATTCACAGGAAAACGCGAAAAAATAAATGCAGCCATATTTGTGTCTTGTGCACAATATCATTGTTCACGAATCCGCAAAAAGTAGCCACTCTATTTTCCCTTGATATTTGTCTCGTATACCAAAAAATAAACTTATAATGAAAAAATAAACTTATAATGACACTGTCATTACTTTTGCACAATTATAAAGCACTGTCAGTGATTGATAAACAAGAGAAATTAAAGGAAAGTGTCATTGGTAGGTCTCAACAAGTTTTAAACCAGTCAAGATTAATATATATATATATATACACCCGTTTGCAAAAACGTTGGCCGCAGATAGATATATAGATAGATACTCAAAATCTAATTAGAATTGCATATGTTGTGTAATCTGATTGAAATCCCATGATATCCCATGAAATCCAAATGTGATTATATGCATTTCTATACAAGATACATATGAAATATAACGGCACATCAACTATAACTTATATATCTGCATGCTGCCAATTCACAATATGGCATTAAAAAATTACGTTACACGTATTGTTTGATCGAAAGCTTATGGTAACGGTTTAATTCTAAGATATACGTTATATTGTTATTTATAAAATGTTTTCCTTTAGGAATATGTATCATACATTAAAAAGTTTATGCTTATATAATAATATAGAACAAGAAAAAGACAACTCTGCTACCGGTGCAGAATTTTCCATGGAAATTGATGGACAAATCCAGCAGAGTAAGTTATATACAAGAATATAAATTATAGTTATATATTCCTCTTTAGCAAAGATTATTGCATCAACGTTACACCACGGGAATTGAATATATTCGGAGTATATACATTCAATAGTGTAAGCAATTATTCTTACGCGGTACATCAGTGCATGTGATTAGCTGGTACAAGGTAATGTACATAATTCATATAATTCAATATATAAATATATAATATAAATGTTTACGTACATGTAGAACACCATAATGAATCTACTATAGTTTCCATGGAGATCGATGATCATTCCATGCAGATTACCAGTAAGTAAACGTTGTAACTTGACTAAAAAAGATAAACAATCTGACATTTTGCACTTCGTAGTATACATGTAATTTCAAACTTTAGATATAACAGATGATCAGTGCCATGTTTGCTTTGGGGAGGTATCGGGGGCACATATGTGCGCATCATGTCATCGTGCTGTCCATGTATTTTGCGGTGTTGGAATAGGGCCAGAAGGCTATGGGCAAGAAGTAAGGTGTTTCAAATGCCAGAATACGGGTGAGTGAACGTGAGTTAATTGAAAAAATTCCATTCGGTAAAATTCCTTTAGGTTTATCCAATTTATATTCGCTCTAGCACTTATATATCAATTATATACCTTTTGACAAAAAATCCTTGGTTTAAAGACAGAACAAAGAACAACAAGAGACAAGTGCTGCATATTTAATATCACAGGACATTCACTCCGATCGCTTACCATATCATAAATAGGACACGCGCAAAGAACATTCTGACTTGAGTAGCATAATAATAGTTAATTAAAAAAAATGAAATTAACAACAAAAATAGAATTTTTGAGAATTTTGCACTCAATGCTGAATATCGCATTATACAACTATTTGTAAGGTTAACCTAGCTATTCCTTGTCAATTTAATTTGTTTTAATAAACTAGTATTCCCTGCCCGAATTTGTTCCTTACGTGAAGTCGGTTTATATAATTATGCATTATTCTCTCTATTTTGCAGATAATTTACTTCATCCAAACGAAACTGGCCCAGGTCCTAATTCTAAAATTGAGGTATTTTAACGCGTTTTGGGCATTTTGCCTTTCTATTTTGAGCTCATATTTTAGAAATATGCACGAGAAAAAGAATATGGTACAAAAATGGAAAGCGAGTGCATGCAACTTATAATTACAACATAAAAAGTACTAAATATATTTTATATAGGAAGAGAGCCAAAGTTCCAGTGACGAGTATGTACCTAGCACAGATGAAGAAGGTATGCATCAGGTCATGTGTATCGCAAAATATCGGGCAAAATACTTTTCGCACAGACGTCGTAGTCGGTTAATAAGCCTAAGTTTAATATTTTCTTTTTAGACAAAGATTCTGAGTCTGAAGATGACGATGAGTATGCATTTAAAGGTACACATGCTAGTTTATATATAAAAATTGTAGGAATAAAAACTATAAACGCTAAGAAATATTCAAGGGAAAAATACCACATAGCTATAAGTCGTATCGGGATATTGCTTATTTATCTCTTGCAATTCTGAAGAAACTGTTTAAGACAGTAAATGTACGATGTCTTAAACTAGCTAAATCTATAAGATTATTACAAATCAAACGTCTCAATGAAACGACTCACGGATGCACGAATAGCCGATTAATTGGTGGCTAGTAGACTAACCAGATAAACAAGTTGTTAATACTAAGCGCGCAATGCAGGTTGGCGAGTAAATGGTACTAAAGAATGCGAGAAATGCCTCCCTGATACTCCTATACGGAGTATCCGTGATTCAAAAATGAGTTCTAACCTTACCGGAAAATATTTTTCAAATCTCTTAGATGGAACAGACAAGTCCCTAATAAGAACTGACAGCAGCGCTAGTGAAGCAATCAAGAAATCTGGAGGTAAATTAATTTTATAGTGCATGTCAATTGATGCTTGCAATCCTCTCTATATAGACATAGTCCAAGTCCTTACAATTTTCCAACCAGTCAGATAACGTCTTGTCATGTCAGCGCCGTAGTCAAGAAATTTTAAGAAATTCTTTGTTGATCAATCTTTCTTTTTATCTGCATGTAGTGTATATAATGTCAAGCAGTGAAAAAGATGGAAGAAGAGTATACGACAAAAAAAATGCCTGCTACTTTTGTGAGAAGGAATTTGGCAAGCTTGGTCGACATCTCTTCCAAGTCCATAAAAATGAAAAAGAAGTGGCAGAAATTGTAGCTCTCGAAAAAAACGACAGAACGCGCCAGTTGGTACTGACAAATTGTGTCGCCTTGGTAATTTTAACCACAACTTGAAAGTGTTGGAGGTTCATGAAGGTGAACTAAAGGTAATGCGGAGACCAGGAGAAAACGAAGATAAAGACCCCTCCAATTACTTGCCCTGTCAGTTTTGTCATGGTTTCTTCCAGAAAAAGGATCTATACCGACACTGCCCAAAATGTCCTTTCGCTCAAGAAATAAACCACACCATGAAATCCAAGAAGCTGCAGCATGCGGGAAGATTGTTGTTGGCAGCAAATAAATTTCCATCCGGTGCTAGTCAACAACTATCAGATAACGTCTTGGCAATAATGGCGATGGATGATGTCAGCGCTGTAGTCAGAACTGATGAAACAATCCTAAGGGTGGGCTCCACACTAATAGAGAAACGCGGCAATGAAAAAGCTGTGGAAGTTTCACAACAAATGCGTATTCTTGCCCGATTGCTCATAAAGGTTAGAGAGTTATGTTGTGTTCCAACTTTATCGCTTGAGAAGAGTTTGACGCCAGCACAATTTGATAACCATCTTGCCAGCGCAAGATATCTTGGTGGATACACAGGAGCACCGAACACCAGTGCGGATCGTTTCAAATCCCCGTCGACAGCTGCCAAATGCGGATATGCCTTAAAAAAAGCGGCGTATGTAGTAAAAGGCCAGGCATTGCGAAGAAAAGACATGGAAGCAAAAAACGACGTCGATCTGTTCCTAGAGCTGTACGAGGGAGAATGGAGCGCCAAAGTAACATCTCAAGCCCTGGATAATTTGTCATTTAAAAAACACAACAAGCCACAACTCCTGCCAATAACAAACGACCTACTAGCCCTGCGAACTTTCCTCAACGAGCAGATTTTGGAACTTAGCGAGGATGTGAAGAAAAACCCTATGCAAGAAAATTGGAGGAAACTTGCTAATTCAGCCTTAGCAAGACTGATTATGTTCAATAAACGGAGAGGTACCAAAACGCTCATGTTTATGTTCTGGGAGACTGATATTATTCAATGCTATTATTTTATATTATAATATCTTATCAAAGGACAGGGCAATAAAAATCATTTTTGCCTTGTTCAAAACATATACTTTCACCTTTCTTACTTTTGGATATCACATGTACTTGTTTGTGGTAAATGACTTTCGCGTTCTTTTAAATGCGAAAAAATAAGCTTTGGCAGATAAATAATTAAATTATTCAAAGTTACATGTATCTATACTAAACAAATAAACTTCATGTTAACAGGTGGGGAGGCTTCTCGAATGAAACTCGATGCTTTCCAAGGGAGGCCTTTGTGGGGCAACATTCACAACGAGGGAATAGTTTCTGCCCTTTCAGCCACTGAAAGAGAACTCTGCAAACGGTACGTGATAAAGTTAGCTACATTTTCATTATCTATATAAGTCAGCATAATGTTAATTGTAGAGAAAACCGGAAAAACAACTTACGCGCTTCATTACAAGGCAAACCTATAATAGTATAACGGTGACAGTCCAGAAAGGTTGAAACTTATAGTCCCATTATATAACCTGACGTATTATCCTAAAATAAATTAAACTCTAGGTTTGACATGGTGGAAATTCTTGGAAAACGAAACAGAAAAGTTCCCGTGTTGCTGACACCTGATGTAAAAGCTGCCATACTTGTCTTGAACAGGACAAGGGAAGATGGGAATGTGAACGAAGAAAATCCCTATGTTTTCGCAGTGAATGACGGAAGTTCAAAACAGTTTTTACGAGGGAACGATGTTATACGTCATGCATGTAAAATGGTTGATCTTAAAAATCCCGACGTGATTACTTCAACCAACCTCCGAAAGTATGTGGCAACTGTGTCGCAGCTCGTTGACATGGATCAAAATGAATTGGGATGGCTGGCAACTCATCTTGGCCACGACGTGCACATCCATAAAGAGTTCTACAGGATGCAAGAAAGCACACTTGAGATGGCAGTAGTTGGTAACCTCTTAATGGCCATCGATGAAGGGAGGGCACACGAATTTAAAGGGAAAAACCTGCGGGACATTACACTTCAAGGTATTGTCAGAATGATAAAATTATTACATCAAACACCAAAATAAGCGCCGCCATACGGCAGACAACTTACAATTATTTACATTAACTGATTAGTATAGGTAATGATAAGAATATGTGAAGAAGAAGAATTAAAATTTCTTATCTTATTCCAGACTTTCACAATACTCAGAGTGAAGAGGATGCCGAGTCTGAGTTAGATAAAGGTAAATATTTCTAAGTAACTGTTATACCAATTCCAGTGGTGGTGTGATCCAGGTGCTGTAATATTGCGGTTAGTGATACACAGTATATATATATATATATATATATATATATATATATATATATATATATATATATATATTGTGTATGTGACATAAAACTGTTCAATTTCAGTTAACAGGCTCTTGGAGACACAATTTATGAACATTAATACATCACACAAAACCTATATATAGGCAGGTTATATGCAAATCCTATAGGCAACTACATGTACCCTTAGTGGTTATAGCTTCAGCCGGCATCCGGATCTAAATAAACTTCGTAACTTTCTTAACTGAATTTGCGCGTTGATACGAACGCTAGTAAGGCACGTTTCTCTCTGTCTCTGGGTCTCCGTTAGTAAAGTTTATCAACCTTCGGTTCATTGCGACAGGTAAAGTTGCTTAATTCAAACAGCATATTATATACCCAACAAAGCCTTCAACAACCGTGTGTTATACTGCATATATTTTATACGTATTCCTGAAATTCTTCAGGCCAAAATCTTTAAGCTGAAGTCAGAAAATTGCTAAATTGCACTTTCTATGTTACTAAATATCTCAATATATATATATATTGTAGAAAACCGATTCCCCCAGAGCAACATAACATCGCCATCGCTAACTTCTGCTGGCAAAAGGACAACGACCAAAAAGGGTAAGGCTACATATGTGGCTTTTACTAACATTAATTGCTCTCAAACAATAAATCGCTTTGCGAGCAAGTGGTACAATTGTCTTATAGTATAACTACTATAAATACCATTTTATGAGCGAAATAAACATTGCATAATTGCAATTAATTTCAGTCAATCTTTATCCCCACATACAAAGAAGTCCGAAATCCAATCCGAAAAAATATAAGGGCCTGAAGCCAATATGATGCGCACGTAAATTGGCAAAAAAATCATCAGTTGACTTACCAGGTTGTTTTCAGCCAAGCAATGTTCAATATTTTCTAAAACAGAAAATCAATATATATTACATATAAGATCTCCATGTATGGGATTTTCAATGGCTTAAATTTTCAATGCTAGACAGTTTTAAACTTTTTAACCCTAGGAACGAACAAGTCCACTGAAAAGTCTAAAAAACATTGTAACAAGAAAAGGGGAACCCTCGAGGCGGGTAAGATTGTTGCAAAAATTTTAATTTCTGCATCATCAGTGACGCATGAATTTGTATAACGGTTAACCACACTGACTGTAACATAATGACAAACACTTGAGGAACGAAGCAGACACTTACTCAGGCCTAAGTAAATTTGCTCTCATTAAATTTCACCTCTGCTATTGCATCGTTATCAATTCTTTATCGTCTTCGAATAACATGCTATCTAACGCACAAAGCAAAACCATGCAGCCGATTCGCGACAGAAAAGTTCGTAACTCTCACAATATTAAACATAGAATGCATGCAGTCCATGAATGCTTATCATATATATGTATAGTAGCTATTTTTGAGACCTTGGGAAATATTTCCCTATGCGGACCTCCAATCTGGTAAATCACATATATGGTAAATCACATATATGGTAAATCACATATATTTACTCGTTAACACATGCACGAATTAAAGTTTTTTTATTTGTCCGAAAAATGTGGATATTAACATATCATAATGCGTGGTCAAGAGTCATATGCTCAGAGGTTTCAAATTAAAAACGATATACTAACAGTCCATACCCATGCAAACGCATGCTGCGAAGATTTGTTTTATAGACTCGGCAATAGAGTAAGGTTGGTCTATCCCACGTCTTGCTAAGGATATTTTTTGGCCTTCTTTTGTGCACAAGGCACAGACCATTTTTTGAAGGGTAAATCATGCATAATCAGGCAGATTATATTCTGCAAAGGGCAAACCTAGTTAATTGAGGCTATTATTGCCACATTATGTTACTTAAGGCACTGTACAAAATAACCTTTTGGAAATAGTGAGCAGTATTTGTACTTACTCTCCGCGCCTGTCTCGGATATATTTTGTCTTTATACAAAATCGGAACATGCTGAACACAATACAAATATTTTTTCCACAAATCTCGGAAAAGATCATTCATTACAAGATCTACAAAGAGAATAAATGAAAATAACTTATCAGCAGAAATTAGTGGCATAATACTTTTATGGACTTTACATTTGAATTATCAACCGGGTAAGCTGATATATATGTAACGAACAATCAATTTTGTCACTCATAAGTCGTAACTAGATGAAAGACCGTCAGCCGTTCCATAATCATGTATTAACGAATTTAACTTACCAGGGTCTATAGCTAACTATGTTAACTTGTATTACATACAGTCTATAATGAATTTACTATAATTTATATAGGTCAGCAACGAAAGATGGTGGCGAAGAAAACGTGGACAACGCCAGAAAGAAAGGCAGCGTTGAAAACATTCCAAAAACACATTCAAAATGGAGTGCTACCCAAAAAAAAAGAGTGTGTTAAGTTTTTGGAGGAGAATCACGGGATAGTACAAAACAGAACATAAACAAACGTGAAGGATTATGTGAGAAACTACACCGTGAAAAAGAAGTAAACAAGTTTGAATCCTTTTATATTTTATTCAGAGCAGAACGCGGCTTGTTGAACTTGCCTCTTTATATATGATATTTTAGCCAGAATGCAATTTCAAATTCTTCACCAGCATTCTCGTTAATGCCGCTCTGATTCTGATCGTGAATTATAGAAGTGAAGTTGCTACGTGAATGTTAAAAAACTAAGAAACATTGTCTTTGCTGGAAACAAATGGCCAGCGATAAAACTGAATGACGTCATCGTGTGAATCAGTCGTAAATCTGCAGACGTCAAACCAATTCTATTATTTTATGTTTTCAATTATAACCTCAACATAACAAGAATGTCTTATATTAAACGGATCTCTTTTCTTCAGATTACTTTGAAAGTGATTCCAATGACAATTATGGAGCGACGACCTTAGAAGGACTATTGCAACATATAGTGACTTTGAAACTGATGACATATTTAGTGAAAGTGTACAGTAAGACCTTAATTTGTAAACAGACATTTAAGTTTAAAGCCATTTTGTTGCACAAACAATTTTCACTAAAATGTTCGCTGCAATTTTCTTCTGTTGTGATTCTAAACAATTCATTAGCCACGTTCTAAATGAAGACAGCAAGTCGGATAGTTATATGTTTGTCTACATATAACATGACTGCTCTAAGCATCGACAAACAATGATTTAATGATGTACAAAAATAACACAAACAACTGCACCATACCTGACAGCAAAAATTGTTTGTGCAAGAGTCGCAATAAAACTTTTGGGTAACTGTATTAATTAATTAATACTTCTGATTCACTTGTGCTATTATGAAAGCTAAGAAGGGAAAACTATGACATTGAGTTGTGTTCAGATATTTTTGCACAGTTTGTTTCAGATTGTTTGTTATAACATGCAATGTGCATTTAGTGCAAGCTGTAAACAAACTTTTCACATGTATATATATAATATAATCTAAGGTTTTCACACCATAAAGCATGATTCAATACAAATATTTTGTTTATGTAATTTTGTATAATGTATTGTAAATTTTAAAAATGTCATAAGTTGATTTATGTAATAGATGTATATATAGGCCCAGTTTACATTTCAATAAATTTAAGTTTGATTTTCATGGAAAACAATTATAGATTGGTATATTTTTAGGAATTATGTATTAATGGCAGATAGGTTTTGTGCTTTTTCATAATAATATACGTCACTCTATTTCTGTTTTGGCACAAATACTTTAAGACGAATGACTAAACCCATACAATTCTGCCTGCTTGAGATGAATTTTGGGTGAATAAACTGACTGGATTTAAAAAATAAGACAGCAATGCAGGCAGTAGTAATATACAATTAATAGATTGATGATCAAATATTACATTTGTGATATCAAACAGGGTTTTGAATTAACAGAGTACTGGTAGTAGCACAATTATTTTATTTTCTTACACAATTCACTTTCCAATAATACCAAAATGGGCTGATGAATGACATTGGTATTTATACCCCTGTTTATACTACATTTAATTTACTGGCACAGCACAACAAAATGGGTACTCGTACCCAATTTTATATTTTTACTAGAGTTCAGGCTACCTATACAAAGACAGACCTGTGAAATGAGCATGAGTACCCATTTTAGCCGTGCCCATAAGTGTAGCGTAAAACGAGGCTTATACTATATAGTATATAGCCTATCAAAATAGGTACTCGTAAAGCTGGCACTGCAGCCATTTTGTTTGCCCACGAGACCAAACAGTCAGGAACGTACATCAACAACAAGCTCGGAAAAAAGGAAAAGATCACTGAAAGGCAACCGCCCTCCGCTGTAATTTTAACGTAGGTGATATGCACCTGGCAATAGGGACGATAAATTTTTGTTCAGACTTCAGATACCCGATTGCACAAATTATGGACACTTATAATTTACCCTCTGACAATAAAATTCAAAATTATCTTTGAACATGTACCTTGTGGGAATAAAAATCTTCATTTCTTAGATGATTAGCCGCTAAATTCGTCCAGGACAATCCCTTCTTTAGTTTTCCAACGGGAATGGAGATCTTGCGACAAGCTTTTTATATATTATCTCATAATTTTTGAGTTCATGAATGCGAACACATATTATCCTCCATTGGATTGTATCGATCAGGTTCGTCAACCTTGTCTTTGACTCTGCCGTTTGATATCGTACTAGGTCCCGTTCAAAATCTCCAACTGTATTTTATTGATTTATTCATATAATATCTACTATTTCTACTATTATAAAATGGCGCATAAACATTATTTGTCTT
>NW_021163272.1:35000-105000 GCF_004324835.1 Dendronephthya gigantea | reverse complement strand
CACATTTCAATGGGGAACTGATTAAATCCAGAAGTAGCAAAGAAATGGATCAAAAGCTGCTTTCTAATAATTAAAAGGTGGTCACCATTTCCTACAAACACCTACCAACACTGAGGAACAGCTGCTCACAACCCTTATAGTGTTTAACATCAGCTGTCACATTCCTTCGATTTGGTTTCTCCCTGGAAAATCTGAGATTTCCTTTCTCTCTCCCAGAATTCTTATACAGTCTTTTGAATGCTGTCTAAACATAAGTAAAAACCTTGAATGTTGGATGATCAAACTGAATGAAACATAAAAAAAAGGCTCCATGTCTTAGGTAACTATATGGTAATTGTTTAAAAATTTGACTGTTTAAAAGTTTATAATTATCACAACTTCAATCACCCTTACTATTGAATTTAAAATTAAACAAAGGCAAAATGCTAATGTCAACATTTTGTTTAGTTCACCTTTGGGTTACCAAACAATAGATAATGATAGGCATTCACATATGTTCTATTAGTAATCGGCTTCCACTGTTAGTTAATTTTTCTAGCATTTATAGTTTTATATCGTATAATGTTAATTAAAGCAGTTTATTCAAGATTCCCACATAATGCATTAACCCTTATTGAGGCAAATTTTCAAAAAATTACTTGAAAATCCTATAGAAATTCCAATGAAATTTATTCATACATGATGCATGTATTTATAATATTGGACATAAAGGTTTTTTTGACTGTTAATGGGTTAACTCATTAAGCATTGGTGTTCCGTCCGCACGATTGATATTTAACATTTATAGTTTATTTCACCTTTATACTTTATGTTTGTTATTTGCACGCTTGCACGGCAACTCTTAGACCGGACCCGAACTGTTTATTTGTCGCCACCTATGACGTACACGCACGATTTAATTATACGGTTTATTGATGAGATAGGAGAAGGTCGTTGCCAAGGCTTGGGTGAGTCAAGCGTAATTTTGTGCACTGTTTGTCTAAAATAAAATTTGTTAGAAAAACCACGTTTATCGAGTTTGAATCATAGCGAAATCAAATGAAATCGATCGAGAAGTAACATTGGTCCTTATTCAAACCGGATTTGAATCCGTGAAAAAAGATATATCTCCTGAAAAGAAGTGAATATGTCAACTAATCAAGACGCGCAAAGTCCAACTTGTACGAGCGAGAATATAAACGGCGAAAACACGCAGAAAGAAAGCTCGCACCCCGCCATCGAAACGCCAAATACCAGCGTCGATTTACGCGCACGGATCCAGGGCATCAAAGGGGAAAGAGCGCAAGAGAAATCAAGCGTTACGCGCTTTATAACGAAGCTAAACAAGCTCATACAAGACCATGGAAGTCGAACACTGATCAAAACCCTTATTGCGAAAATAGAAAATCAAGTTCAGAGCGCAGATAAATGTAACCGAAAGCTTTACGAACTTCTACCGGAGGAAGAACACGAACACGTCAAGAAATGGTTGGTAGAAGTAGCCGAAAAAGCTGACGAAGCTGTGGCAAAGGCACTCGAGCACCTCGAACAACGCGAAGACGAACCTCCATCCGTTTCCGGATATAGCGCACAGGCAAAGTCGAATGTATCTTCAACCTCGAGACTTTCAATACGAGCAGCCGAAGCCAGACGAAAGGCGAAGCTAGCACAGCTGAAAACAAAACAAATAGAAGAAGAATCGATTCGGCGAAAGGAACTTGAGCGCATCGAAGGTGAAAAACTTCTCAAATTTCAACAAGCAAAAAGGGAACACGACCGTCTTGGCAGAGAAGAAACAGAAAGACGCCGCATACAAGAGGCGAAAGACCTTGCGGAACAAGCCGATCTCGAAGCCAGGTTGATTGAAGATGAAGTCGAAACAGTCAGTTCGGGAAATTCGGGTGATTTAAAGAAACGACTCCGAGACTTCAACGAGGATTATCAACCCCCTGTCGAGAACGGAAATAAGCTTTCAACAATCTGAAGTGGCCTCAATCCGGGGATAAAGGAGGACGAAAACCAGCGTATCGAATTGGGTAAATTTCCTTGCGAAGCCCCCGACGAAAGAGCAGTGTCTACCGCTTCATGGATTGCCAATCTCCCGCCGGTGATGAACGATGATCAAAAACGCGAACCAATTCCCACACCCTCGGCATACTGCAACTCGATCCCGAAACTAACACTTTCGAAGTTTGACGGCGACCCTTTAAAGTGGACAGATTGGCTCGGAATGTTTGAGGCGATCATTCACCGAACGGCGATGTCCCCCTCGGAAAAAATGACCCACCTCCAACAAAATGTTGTCGGAAAAGCGAAATCCGTGATTGCTGGCTTCAGGTACAACGGGAACCTTTACCATCAAGCATTAAAGAGCTTTGAAAATCGTTTCGGGAAACCACATATCGTCGTGCAAGCACACTTGGATAAGCTTTCGAAAGCACCTGCAGTTACAGAGGACGATCCAGGTAGCGTTACGGCATTTTCCACGGTAGTCAAAGGTATTGTTTGGACATTCAAAGATCTGGGATATGTCGACGACTTGAAAGCTTCCAGCAACGTTAGGACCGCCATTGAGAAACTGGCTCAAACCATGATCCTAAAATGGAATGAACATATCGTTGATAAGATTGTACGTCCTTCGCTTATTACGCTCGGAGATTGGCTACAGAAACAATCGGAGGCTTACGAACTATTGCCCGCGAAGCCAAAACCTAAGTTCTCTAGCGGATCAGGTAACGATAGACGAAGCCGGTGAAGAGATGGCCAACCAGCAAACACATACATAACCCACGAAGGTGAAAAACCTACAAATCCATGTCCCTTCGATGGCGGTGACCACCTGGTTTCATTATGCCCGACCTTTGTAGCGAAACGGAGGTGGGAGACGGAGTCGTTTGGCTGCAAATACCACGGTGATACAGCCCGAGCAATCGAGGATAAAAAGGCCCTGGTAATACTAGAATCAACAACGAAAAAGGTTGGTCGTCCTTCGTTTCCTGTGGAGAGAAGACCGTAGTTCGACACCGGAGGTCTATCAATTTCGTCGCCACATATTTGGAGCGAAGTCGTCTCCGACATCTGCGAACTATGTTCTACGTCAAGCCGCAAAGGATGGCGCTGATGAATTCCCCGCCGCCGCAGAAACGGTCCTGAGAAATTTCTACATGGATGACCACTTCAAGTCCGTGCGAAACGAGTACGAAGCTGTGCAGACCTATGAGAACCTAACCGAGTTGCTTTCAAGAGGCGGTTTCCGCTTGACCAAATGGTGCAGCAGCTCACGCGAAGTGTTAACCCGCATACCAGAAAGTGAACTATCTCCTTCCTTGAAGGGACTTGACCTCAATGATGAACTCCCGACCGAACGTGCACTCGGAGTTGCCTGGAACACGGAATCAGACTGCTTTGTTTTCCAGAACCAAATCCGAAAGTCGGCGACCACTCAGAGGCAGGTCCTGAGCTTGATTTCTACAATATACGACCCTCTTGGTATGATCGCACCCTACATTCTCCGAGCGAAAATATTCCTTCAAACACTATGGTGTGCTAAATGAGGTTGGGACCAGGAAATCAGCCAAGCAGAACTAGCTCCCTTTAAAGAATGGCTAGATGAATTAGCAGACTTGGCTTCGTTCGCCCAACCGAGATTCTATCGAACGCCCCTGAGACAACCGACGGCCGTACAGGTCCACCTGTTTGGCGACGCCTCAATCGACGCCTTTTCCCCTGTAGCCTATTTCCGATTTCTCTATGGAGATGGGTCCGTACAATGCTGCTTTGTATTGGGGAAAACCAGAGTCGCGCCCCTCCGACAACTGAGCATCCCAAAGCTAGAGCTACAAGCCGCTGTAATGTGCGTCCGTTTGTTGGAGACCGTAAAGAGGGAGCACACCTACAACTTTGAATCCTGCCTTCTGTGGAGTGATAATAGTACAGTTCTCCAATGGATCCGTAGCGCGAGCCGTCGTCATCCAACATTCATCGCCGACCGCGTAGCTGAAATCCAAGACTCTACTGACCCATCCCATTGGAGGCACGTACCTGGTCGTCTAAACGTCGCCGACGACGGTAGCCGCGGTCTACACTCTAACGAGTTGCACCCAGAATGCCGATGGTTGAATGGGCCGGCACTCCTTTATCAACGCGAGGAATTCTGGCCGACCGAAGCTAAAACGAGCGATGACGCATCAGATGCCATCAACCAAGAGTGGACTGGGGTGACTCATGACAATCCGCAAGCTCTCCTGGACCCTTCTCGTTTCTCGTCGTGGAACAAACTGATACGCGTTACATGCTGGATTCTCCGATTCATCAGGAACTGCCGCAGATCACCGCAAGAACGACAGTTAGGGTCGATCACCGTTTCGGAGCGATACGACGCTAAAGATGTCTGGATAAAGACGGCCCAAATCGAGCACTTTTCATCAGAAATTCGTGGGCTGCAGTCGAAAACACCCATATCCCGACAGAGTCGCATCCTTACCCTGACGCCATTTCTCGACGGGAACGGTTTGCTACGGGCCGGCGGAAGACTGTCCAAGGCCCCAATTCCTTACTCCACCCAACATCCAGTGATTCTGCCGCAGAAACACGATGTCACCCGGCTTATAATCACCTATTTCCACGAAAGGCTTTACCACGAGGGCAACGAGCACGTTCGTAATGCAATTCGTCAGGAATTTTGGATCCTGAATTGTCGCGCTGAAATTCGGACGATTTCCCACAACTGCGCGTATTGTCGTAGAAAACGAGCTCGACCACAGGCGCCAAAGATGGCCGACATCCCAAGCGTGAGATTGAAAGCGCATCTACCGCCATTTTCCCATGTTGGGGTGGACTACTTTGGACCGTTAGTCGTGAAGCGTTTTCGGAAGACCGAGAAGAGATATGGTTGCCTGTTCACCTGTCTTGTTACGCGAGCAGTCCATATAGAAATCTCACATACATTGGAGACGGATTCCTACATTATGGCAGTTCGTAGAATGATCTCCAGAAGGGGGAAACCTCGACGCATTCTCTCCGACAACGGTACAAATTTTGTTGGCGCCGACCGAGAGCTACGAGAGTGTCTTCGGAACTGGAACAAAGTTAAAATCAACGACGAGATGGCACAACAAGAGATTGAGTGGCATTTCAACCCCCCATCTGCGCCTCATTTCGGCGGCGTCTGGGAGCGACTGGTGCAGTCTTGCAAACGAGCCATCCAAGCCGTCGTTGGAAAACAAACCCTAACTGACGAGGTACTACTCACAGTTATGGCCGAGGTCGAATCTTTACTGAATAGTCGCCCACTCACCCACGTCAGCACTCATCTGTCGGATGACGAAGCCTTGACCCCAAACCACTTCCTCCTTGGTCATCCTAGCTCGAATTTACCACCAGACGTATTTGTCGACAAGGAAATATCCAGCCGACGTCGATGGTGACAAGCTCAAGTTGTCACTGACCACATTTGGAGACGATGGCTAAAAGAGTACGTCCCAAATCTGCTACCAAGACGAAAGTGGAACGCGAAGTCTCGGAACCTCCAGAAGGACGATCTTGTTCTCGTTGTCGACCCTGATTCGCCTCGTGGAGTATGGGCCCTTGGTCGCGTGATTCGCCCGATAGTCGGAGATTCGGGAATCGTCCGCGCGGTCGAAGTCAAAACGAATAGAGGAACCTTCGTGCGGCCTGTAGTGAAGATAGCGTTGCTCGAAGAAGTAACCCAACCTTTAAAGAATGACGTGTCCACATCCTAACTCGGAGCTGAACACGGGGCCGGCGATGTTCCGTCCGCACGATTGATATTTAACATTTATAGTTTATTTCACCTTTATACTTTATGTTTGTTATTTGCACGCTTGCACGGCAACTCTTAGACCGGACCCGAACTGTTTATTTGTCGCCACCTATGACGTACACGCACGATTTAATTATACGGTTTATTGATGAAATAGGAGAAGGTCGTTGCTAAGGCTTGGGTGAGTCAAGCGTAATTTTGTGCACTGTTTGTCTAAAATAAAATCTGTTAGAAAAACCACGTTTATTGAGTTTGAATCGTAGCGAAATCAAATGAAATCGATCGAGAAGTAACAATTGGAATGTTTATAAATCTATCCACTCATCTTACCTTTAAAAAACTTCTCTTGGTATGCCAGTCAAAAATAACAAATGGATAAAGATGATCCAATTTGTGTTTTGCAGAATGACAGCCAGCCCTTAAATCTCTTGCTCCGGAGAAGCGAACTCGAGTCAACTGGTCATCAAAGCATGGTATTTTCACACCATGCAATGGATCAGATATGGAGGAAACAGGTGGTACATGTGCAGCAGGTTGGTCAGGTCTGGAATGGGCTTGGATTGGAGGCGGAACTTCATTATCGACATCCTCTGAACAAAGTCCAGCAGAAATGTAAATTTCCTTAGTCCATTTCTCTAGCTGATCCAGCACATCCACACATTCGGAATATTTCTTCTCATCTTTCATGAGGATAGGCATTGTTAAAATTTCTGACTTTGTTGACATTTCCTTGGTATATGTATGACTGCCAGTACTTGTAGGGAAAAATCGCTTAAACATTTCAAAAGCTGGAAAGTGTTCAAACAGAAGTTGTCCAATAAGTATCTTATACCAGTTTCTGATTACTTCCAATTCCAGAGGATTGATATCCACCACCTGGTGAACATTGCAATCCTTTAAACTTTGCTGAGGACCAGAATCGGGCAATCCTTGGTTTGAAACACGGTCGAAAACTATACTGGTTGCCAAAGCATGAACACTTCTATTTTGAACTTCCTGCCTCATGTCATGTGCCTTTTCTTCCCAGTCAATATTGTCAAGGACATAAACAAACTTGCAACCAGCCTTGACCAATTCTGCAGCACGGTCCAAGAACTGTTTACCAATTTCATCAAGTAGAGGATATTTCATTTTAGGCTAAAAATACAGTAGCATAAAAAACAATGAATACAACATCATAACTTAACTTTTTTATCACCTCATTATAAGATTATATGGATTAAGATCAATTCCCCATCCAATGCTGGAGTGGCCTTATGGGTCTTGCTTTGCCTTATTCCTTTTAATTATCAAGTGCAAAAGCAGCAAGACTTTGCTCTTGAGTTAACAAGATTACATAGCAATTGAAATTTCTTAGTTGGGAACTGCAGCTTTCACAAACAAGTGGTATATTTGAAAAAGATCATTATAATAAGGCTTCAATAATAAGTCAAATTATTACCTACATTTAGGGATGCCTGGCCTCCTACTAGCAACATTGAATTCATCCGCTGAATCCTACTTAATTCATGACATCTTAAAAACATTATGATCCCATAAATTAGGCAGATGACTGGAGTTTTCTATGTTGCTGGGTTGAGGGGTTTGTTCTCCGAGCAACTTCATTGAGCTCTTTGTTTGCCTCGTATAAGATTTGACTCTGTTAAACATAAAAATATAAAACTATCCATAACACGACTTTTATTGCATGTCTGTTATCAAATATTTTGCAACAGATAACATAGATATGCATCAGTGACTCGAGCATCATTAATGCGCTAAATATGCAGAAAGCATGTAATAGAAATTAGACAAATCTAAACTAGATAATACACAATACAAAGTCTAAAGAAGCAAACTTACATGTGGCACCATTTCAGCAACACTTTCAGATGGATCAGAGCTACTGGTACTAGCAATGTTAAAATCAATACTTCGCCGACGAGAATTGCCAGCTGCCAAAACTTTTGACGGTTGCACTGGGGCAGACGGTGATAGTTCAATACAACGTCTTGCACGAACCTCTTCTTTCAATGAACACTGGGTTTCGAAAATAATGTTTTTGAATGCGATAAAATTATTTACCCTTCTTTCGCAAGGTTGACAGATTAAATGTGGAAGTGCGCTATCTCGCTGAAAATCGCTACCGTAAACAGATTCAGCGTTGCGTAAAATTTCACGGTTTGAATCTTCAAACACATTCTTGCTGTGCTTTGGATCGGTAACGGATTTACAAAGTCTGCAAAGTGTAGATCCGAACCTTTTGTAGAGCTTCTTTGGCGTCTCTTGGCTCGCCATAGACGAGAATGAAAATGAGATGACAACAGTGAAATACGATCCAACATACTCGTAATGTAATTCAATATGTTATTCTTTCTTGTTATTGACAATACTATGTCATATTGTGATGCTTTTATATGCATTTCTTCCAAAAACTTATGTCGCACGAATACAAAACAAAACAAGTTTATTATGAAAATATAGAATTTTCCCATCATAATAATAACGCTCCCCTACCACCCGTCCCTAAGTATAAATTCAATTTAGCACCCAAAATCTGGGTGCCACGTGACCAGCCCGGACCAGGGTCTTTACTCCCCCCCACGAGTAAAGACCCTGGGTACGAGGTTGCCAGACTCTTTGACTCTATTGCTCTGTTAGGAAATGTCAACACAGAGCTTTCATTTAAATGCCAAGATTGCATGAGACCTCTACAGAGTCCTGCATTGAAAGCAGCTTGTAATCGAACCCACTGACCTACAAAATTACTGTTTGGTCAGGATTTGTTAAAAACCATATCAGGTTCTAAACTGGAGCAAAAAAGAATGGCTCATGGACCACCCTCAAAACCACGATACCACCCTTATCCTACCCAACAGCGCCCACAAAATAAGTCTTTTTATTGAATTGGGGGAGGAAACCATACCCTTCCCACACCAACAACAGAAATATGAAGAAATCCCAGACATCTTGTGGTTAATTTCAAAGGTAAAAGATTATTCATTAATGACACTCATGTTAAACCCTTCCTATCGGCTCGTATTGCATCTTTTGTTAGTGGTCATTATATTCAAGTAATATATTCAAGTAATTATATTGAGAAGTGGCAATCCATTACATCTGATAATCAGGGACGCCGGAACGATAAAAGGGCAGGGGGGCTAACTCTGACAAAGGGCATCTCGCCACTGTTGTCAGTACTATAGTATTGTTAGTATATAGTTATTCAATAGTTTTAGTACTGACAATTTGACACGTATATATTATTTTACTTGTCTTTAATTTGCAACTCAATCAACAAGGATATATGTACATAAAAAACGATTGATGGTTTTAATTTTGATATCAAGCTTGACAGATAGAACTAGACTAATGTAATAGACACGAATTAATACAATAATGAGGATATACTGGTCCATTACGACTCTGATCATCACGTTAATTATAGCTATTAATAAATTTGGTGATAACTATAAATTATGAAAATTGAAAACTGTAATTTATTTATAATAGTACTTTCCAAAATAGGCAATTCTTCTTTCGTTTCTCTCCGCAAATTCTTTGGCTACTACATCTATGTCAACCATATCCATGTGCCTCTTCTGAATGTTAGCAAACATGATGTCGTTTAAGTGGTTCCCTCCAGTTTTCGATCGCAACCAGGTCTTCAGTCGTCGCATGGCACTAAACGTGCGCTCACAAGAAGCAGACGCAAGAGGCACTGTATAATAAAGTATTATTAGCCGCTAACGAGACTCTCCTTTCTTTCGTGGCAGTTAACAGAATTTTCTCGATTTTACAGATTTTACGTTGATTGTATTGCAAACTGAGTCAATAGAGCATTGTCCTCCAACTTTTGGTACTGTGGCAGCATAGGCAGTTTTATAGCAAACGCTTTCTTCATATTCCTTAAACTTCTCAGGACCTTTTTTCCAGTTGCTGAACCCGAATTCATAATCACCAAACACACCTTTTTGCTTTGCAGTGTAACCGGTGAAAGTAGCACAGATTGAGCAGAATGCTTTATTCAGTTCCCGGCTGAAAATATCGCCCATTTATCGCGCTCCTCTTCTTGTCGTTCACTGTAAAATCATCCTCACATCTCACCAATGCTGCTTCCACGAAACCAAAACTTTGATCTATCTGGCTTCGTGATTCTAGACCTGTTCGCGATTGATCACTTTCAGACTGAGTGTCAAATGATTGCTCTGGCACTGATATCGGGTATACGTTTACCTCACCTTGCTCGCTTAAATCGTGACTCGTCTTTTTAGTTGCAGAAGTGAAAGCGATGTGATCTTTGCCTGACCAGGCTTAGCAGCGACTTCAGCGAGAGCTTTTGTAGCAGATTTTGCATTCCTTTCTTTTCTAAGCATCCAAATAGTGAAAAAAATGAACGAATTTACGACACACAATTCAACACTTCGGCAATATTTACATGTTTCACGCAATTAAGAATCCACGATGTAACAGTTCAGCGGCAAGCAGAACTTAGCTATACTTGGTGTCGCTATTAATAAGCTGTATCATTTCTGAGTTCTGAGTTGATGAGTTACTATCGATTATATTAGGCAAGTTTATTACTAAAATTGGTTTACATTTGTTTATCATACATTAAAAATCTATAAAAAAATTAGTATGTATTATATTTATTTTTCATTTTTGGCAACAGGGCACTTTCGCCCCCCCTTGCCCCCCCTGTTCCGGCATCCCTGCTGATAATACCATTTTGCAAATAGTAAAAGGGGAAAAAATCAATTTTATAGACAAGCCACCTTTTCAGTATACTATTCCAAATAATTCTATTGCTAAAGAGCATATCTCCAAAATTAATGAGGAAATTGAAAATCTAATTAAAAGGCAAGTTATTATGGAGTATGAACAGGCTCATGGAGAATTTCTCTCTCCTATCTTTTCTGTACCGAAAAAGAATGGCAAAATTCGTTAAATATTAAATTTGAAGAGCTTAACCTGCATATTCCCATATGTTCATTTCAAAATGGAGAATATTAGTACAGTGCTGGATATGATGACTGAAGACTGTTTCTTAGTCACACTTGATTTGAAAGATGCATATTATTGTGTTAAAATTGATCCAAACTCTCAAAAGTACTTCAGGTTTGTTTACAATAACAAGCTCTATCAATATACAGTGTATCCAAATGGGCTTATCATTATGCCCCAGACATTTTACAAAGCTTACGAAACATATGCTATCTGTTTTGAGAGAAAAAGGCCACCTAATTATAATTTATAACTTATAATTTATATTGATGACCTCCTAATCGTAGCAACATCCTATGAGAAATGTTGAATCTCTGTCCATGAAACTATGAAACTTCTCTCAGAGCTTGGTTTTGTTATAAATGTAGACAAATCAGTTTTGGTCCCTTTACAACAAGCTGTGTTTTTGGGTTTTGTACTAAACTCAATTGTTATGACAATAACCCTTACAAGAGAAAAAATTGACAAAATTGTCTCTTTATTATCTGATTTGATAGCTAACAAATCACCTTCCATACGGGAGGTAGCACAGGCAATAGGCTATATAGTGTCTAGTTTCCCTCCTGTCAAATATGGAAAAAGCCACTATCGTAATCTTGAATATGACAAAATAGAAGCCTTAAAACAGCAAAGGGTGACTTTGATTCAGTCATGTACCTCTCACCAGCTGCAAAGGCAGACCTGAACTGGTTGTTACCAATTTACCAACATCTTATGGGTGTACCCCTCCAATATGGTGTACACTTACCTCAGATGCCTCCCTAAAAGGATGGGGGGGGGGTACATTAGGACACCTTGCTACAGGAGGTCCTTGGAACTCATCTGAAGCACTAGAACATATAAATTTCGTAGAGATTTATGCGGCGTACTTAAATTAAAATCTCTTCTTGCATAAAATTGTTGGAAAACATGTGAAGATTTTAATTGATAACACATGTGCTGTTTCAATTTCAAATAAAAGTGGTACGTGTCACAGTATAAAGTGTAATGGTATTACCACAAAAATTTGAAAATTAATAAATTGAAAAATAATATGTGGTTGACAGCTGCTCATATCCCAGGAGCACATAATACTATGGCAGATTATGAGTTAAATCCAAAAATTTTAATGCAAGCCCTGCAGGAAATATCATTTTCCCCTGCTATTGATGTTTTTGCCTCACAATTGAACACACAATTTCCCCAGTACGTCTCATATAAACCAGACCCCTTTGCTCTTCACATCGATGTGTTTACGATCCATTGGGCTGATATAAAGTTTTATTGTTTCCCCCCATTCAGTTGTATCCTCAAAGTTTTAAGGAAAATAATAGACGAACGAGGGAGAGGAATCATTGTGGTACCTTATTGGCCGACACAGTTGTGGTTCCCAATGCTAACAGCGATCCTGGAACAACAGCCGACGATTCTGAAACCATCAAAGAACCTGCTTGTGATGCCCTCAATCAAATCAAGAGAAGACGATCCGCTTCACAAGACGTTACGCCTAGCTATTTGTCAAGTATCCGGACAAAATTACAACTAGATGGTTTCTCTGCAGAGACAATTCAAATAATTTTGGGTTAATGGAGGCATGGAACTCTGGCGTAATACCAAGGGGTATACAAAAAATGGTCAGATTTCTGTAGAAGGGACAATTGTGATAGGGTCTGTCCCACGCTACCCTTGACATTGAAATTTCTTTCGGATTTAGTTAATGATAATTTGTCCTATAGTTATATTAACACAGCGAGAAGTGCACCATCATCGCTCATAATAATAAAAGATACCGATGTTCCGTTTGGACAGCTGCCTGTAGTTAAGAGATTCATGAAAGGCGCCTTTGAAAAGAGACCAGCTTTACCAAAATACAGTGCTATTTGGAATGTTAATGTGGTATTTAATTTGATCAGAAAGCAAAAGTCAGTTATAAAGACATTTCACTAAAGGAACTGACTCACAGATTAACGTTTTTATTATGTCTACTTAGTGGACAAAGCTGCCAAACTATCCACAAGCTTTCAATAGATGACATGTTTGTTAATGAGGACAAGGTGACATTTACTATCACTGAAAAGTTAAAACACACAAGGCAAGGTGTTCACCAACAACCTTTGGTTTTCATGGCTTTTAAATCAGATATAAACTTGTGCATTGTTACTCACATAAAACATTATTTAGAGAAGACCAGTGTCTTAAGACGAGAAGAGAAACAATTGCTGATAAGTTTCATAAAACCTTACAAGGCAGTATCAAAAGAGACTGTATCAAATTGGGTCAAGCACGTTTTGCAATCGGCCGGAATTGACGTTTCAGTGAAACTGCCTCAGCGAAACTCTTTCGCTGCGAAAAAAAAGTGTATATGCGTGATATTGCTAATGAGGCCTTTTCAAATACGAAACACTTCTGGTCATATTATTCCTTCAAAAATAAATTGAAGCCAGTTCCTGAAAAGATTAAGTATAAAGATGTTTCAATTAGTGATGACTTTGAGCATGCTGAAGCTTTTAATGATTACTTTAAGTCCATTTACAAACACCATACATGTCGCTCATCACCGGATCTATGTCCTGTGAATTTCAATATTAATGAATTGTTAGAACTTATTCAAGTTACGCCCGAAGATGTGTTCTCTCTTATGTTTAATTTGGATGTCTCGAAAGCTACTGGATCGGATAAATTACCAGCTATTATGTTAAAAATGTGTGCCAAATCATTATCACCTTCCTTATCTGTTTTCATTAATACTTCCCTAAGAACAGGCCTCTATATCTCAGAATGGAAACAAGCGAATATTTCGCCCATTCACAAGAATGGTGCTCGAGATGTAGTGGAAAAATTTTGACAGATTTCTCTTTTACCCATAGTCTCCAAAATACAAGAAAAATGTGTTGCCCTAAATTTAGTACCTCATGTTTCCAAAATTCTGCACCCTGCACAGTATGGTTTTCAACAGGGCCTGTCATGTGCAAATCAACTTGTTGAGGTCTTTCATACCATTGGTTTTAATTTGGACAAGGGACTAGAAAGTGACATCATTTACCTCAACTTTACGAAAGCATTTGACTTAGTGTGTCACAGTCGCCTTCTCTGGAAGTTACAACATGTTGGAATAAGTGGAAGAAACCCGGGAGAAAACAACGTGTCGTCATCAATGGTATCCAATCCTCCTGGGCAGAAGTCAAATCTGGAGTTCCACAAGGATCCCTACTTGGACCCATATTATTTTTTATCAACATTAATGACGTACCGGAGGAGGTGAAAAATTCACAAATAACAATGTTTGTGGAGGAATCGAAATGTTGCAAGTGTATTACTTCAAAACCGGACTGTGCTGCCCTTCAGGAAGATCTGAGTGTGGTAAGCGACTGGGCGAAACAAAACGAATTAGAGTTTCGGCCACGAAAATGCAAAAATCTCTGCATTTTTCGTAAGCATATTAGCTTTAATTGTGTGTACAGAATTAACCATAATGCAGAACTCAAATGCGTAGACTAACAAAAAGACCTTGGTGTGATTGTGACTGGTAACTTCTTTGGAACAGGCACGTAGGCTCTATATCAGCTAAAGCAAACAGAATGCTCACCTTTTTGAAATGCAATTGCTCTAAAGAAATTTCAAGCAATGTGCTCAAAGCTCTTTATTTAGCATTAATAAGGTCGCACCTCGGCTGTTGCAGTCTGATCTGGGCTCCCCAGATCAGAGAAACATATTACTGGTTGAATCTGTTCAACGTAGAGCTGCAAAGCTTATTTGTAAGTTATCCAAAATGGACCACTATAGTTATAGGGATCGTTATGCCACCTTAATTTATTACCACTTAGTTATTGGTTAGAATATCTCGATCTCGTATTTTTCTTTAATTGTAAATCTGATAATAGTTCTATTAAGCTAGATAATTATATCTCATTCTGCACTGGAAATTCACATCGCTCTACGACCGGCTTGTACCTAAGACTTAAGACTACTCCTAAAACATCAACATTTAGAGATTCTTATTTTCCCCATATTGTCCTGATATGGAACGCTCTACCCGATGATGTCAAGTCTTGCGCTTCTTTGCCGTCATAGACTTCGTGTGCTATTCGATCAGGACAATATTAGAAGTTACAAGTTGATTTGTCCTAAATGTCGTCACTGTAACACTCTTAATTTATGTTCTTGTTAACATTGTCTCATTAGTAATTAGGTTACCTTTCATATTAGTATAGTTCCTTGTGTTCAAACCTTCCTCTTGTTTGTGCAACCTAGTGTAGTATATGTAGTTTATGTATCTATACTAAATTTTTAAATAAAATAATGCCACAAATTTAAAAGCAAAATTAGAAGCTGCTTACCCTAGATTGACAGCTGGAGGGGGATTTGAGATTTTAAGAAAATAAATCCTCCCTCAAGTTGTGGTTTTATGCAGTGTCATTTCTAAGAGATAGTTCTGGTCTTGGACAAACTATTGCATAAGACCCATTCAAGCTGATCTGGATACTATTCCTCTTGAAACAATTGCGGATCAGACAAGCGAAAATCACACAATGCAGGTAAATTTGCTCATGTACAAATATATATTTCATTGTTAGGAAGTGTATGATGTAAACAGTCACAGTAAAATTATGACTTTCTTGCATTGTTTGGGAAGGAGCCAATGGACCAACAGTGAAATGCTTAAACTGTTCTGAGGAAATTCCATTAAACTTAATCAGATCTCATATATCTGAATGTGGGACACACAATGAGAATGTAAGAATTGTTTGACACATAATATACTATCATGATTAGTATTAGTGTTAGTTGTTAGTTATTGGTTATTATTTTAACTTTCAAGTGAGATTTGCTATTATATTATACAGAAAAATTGAATAAAGTTTTCATTATTATTATTATGTTGTTGTTGTTTGTTATCACTGGGGACCAATATCGTCCTGACATTCTCCTCGTTACTTCAGACAACACATTATATATTGCAGAATTGACCGTCGGTTATGAATCTAACCTTCGAAACAACAGCAACCGCAAAAAACAAAAGTATTTTGAACTTGTAAAAGAGCAAACAAGAATTTATAGAGATGTAGTATTTGTAAATAAATCCATGAGTTGTTTAGGTATTTTTGCTGACGAAAGTAGATCCCTTTTTAAAATGCTTGATAAAATTGGCGTAGACCAGAAACAACAGGATTACTGTGTGAAACATATGGCGACGATTGCGAACTACATATTATATATTTTGCCGTAGAAATAAAGAGTGGGAAAATCCTGAACTTTTAGTGTATTAATGTTTAATAATGTATTATAAATAGCTTACATAAATGTATAATCGTATTTTGATCCTAATTTTTCGTTCCATACATACATAGTATTGATATATAAGTAGATTCAAGTAGCCGATTGTAAGTTATGCAATGGTGCAAAACAGCAAGAGTACACTTGATTAAAATTTGAAACCCGCATTTATTAGATTGACGTCACGCAAGATTACAACCCACATTTTTGGGTTGCCTATGATTAAAATAGACAGCGCAATGTCATATTTTGATGCACGTTGTATCAATTTTAATTTAAAACATTTAATTCAAATAATACAAAAGCAACAAAACTTGTTAAAATAATCGTTTCCATTTTAAATGTCGTGTTTCAAGCGCTGGCTGAGATTACGACATTCTTTCAAAATCCAATTAGCAACATTTTCATAAATGGCGACGTAGCAAGTTCAAGTAAATTCAAGATAATAAGACGCGTCAACCAAGCACGCCTAGGGGGTAAAAAATAAGACGTCAACCAAAGGCACGCCTAGGCGGGGAGGACCTATAAATGTATGTTGAAAATATTTCACTGAATGTAGTTAGATCTTGTAAGTTTGATTGTAAAGATGAGTTCCAAAGGGAAGGATCATAAAGCAGCACTTAAAACAGTACAGCATTGGGAGAAGGAATTTGGTTGCGAATTCGACTATGATATGCGGGATGGTTTTGTTGTACGGATACGATGCAAACTTTGTACAAAAAAGAGAGTCGTATAAACGGTATGAAGAATTTTTCCACCACTTGGATTCATCCAGGTTCAGAATCTGTGAAAAAACATGCTGTTCAAGGGCACACAAACAGTATAGCTCACATGGAGGCCAAGCAAATCGAGGACAAGAGCAAAATGGAAATTGAAGTGTATATGAATCGGGTAGTGGATGTAACACCTATCGGTCAGAACTTTAAAAACATGTGCATGAGCGTGAAAGATCGAGAGTCTTTAAGAATTAAATTTAATTCAGCCTACTATCTCACAAAGCAAGAGAGGCCTTTCTCCGATTTTTCCGAACTGTTGAAACTTCAATCCAAAAATAAAGTTTTGAATATTGGAGAAAGTTACACCACTGATCGAGCAGCAGCCCAATTTGTCAATGTCATAGAAGAAGTAACCAGAGAAAGTTTAGAAGCTGATTTAGCAAAAGCATGTTATTACTCCATTTTGAGTGACGGCAGCACTGATGTTAGCACGACTGAACAGAAATTAGTGTATGTTTTATTCCTTCAAGATGGAACACCTGTCGTCAAATTTGCAGGTGTTGAATCGGCTACAACAGCTGATGCTGAAGGAATATTACGTGCAATTGAGAGTTCCTTCAGTCGACTTGTTATTTCTCGCTTTCCTGACTGCCTTGTTGGTCTCGACGTGGACGGAGCAAGTGTTAATATGGGCATACACGCTGGCCTTGGTGCAAAAGTTCGTGAAACTGCACTTTGGCTTGTTTTGGTTCACTGCTTTAATCATTGTATTGAACTTGCGTTGACAGATGTTTTTGATGCATCAGCATTTTCAAAAATTGATCAGATGCTCCAAGTACTTCATGCGCTTTACAATGCCAGTCCAAAACGCTATAGTGAACTAAAGCAATTAGCAGAAGCTTGGCAAACATCTATTCCAAAACCAACAAAGGAAACTGGCACTCGCTGGATAGAACACAAAGTCAACGCAATCAAAATAGCTTTAGAAAATTACTGGGCGTTTCTTAGTCATATTGAATCACTTTTTCAAACCGATTCAAATCCAACCAAGCAAGCGGAATTGAAAGGGTATATGTACAAATGGAAAGATGCTACATTTCCAATTTACCTGGCAATCTATTTGGATATCCTTTCTCCCATACGTCGCTTAAGTTTGGGTTTTCAGCAAGAATTGCACGATCCAGTTAAAGCGGTTCATAGAATTAAGGAGTTTTCCTGGTCCATGATGAAATTACGTGCCTTAATAGAGAAGTCCCTCAACGATCCCACTAGCAAGCTCACTCATTACAAACAACTTATCGCTGAACTTGAAACCAACGAAAAGGAGGAAACAGCTTATCAAGGTATTCCACTAGCTAGATTCAATTTTGTAAATGATGATGTTGCAAACCAGTATTCTGAAACAATAACTCAAATCCTCTCGAGCATGGAGAAGCGGTTTCAAGATTTGAATGCATCCCCAGTTTTCGGTGATATCACATCAATTTTGGACGTTTCAGTCTGGCCCAAGGAATTGAATGATGACATTTCATTTGGTGATAATGCTGTGAGTAAGTTGCTTGATTTTTTTAAGATTCTTTTGGAGAAAAATGGTTGTAAAGTTGACGAAGCATTGTTAGAGTGGGACACTCTGAAAACAATTGTTCAACCGTTCTTAAACAGTACGGAAGTTAAGTATTTCGAAGTCTGGAAACGCATTTTGACGAGTGAGTCGACCAAAAATGATTGCAAAAACATTCTTCACCTGATCGAAATTCTTCTTATCATTCCAATTATAAACAATCATTATACGGCTTTTATACAGTTATTAAATAGTTTAATCACTTAATTAAACATTCGCTATTCACTTTTTATTGTATAAGGAAACAGGCGGAAAATTGCTATCCACTTTTAAAAATTTAATTCGAACCTTGGTTTGAACACAATTATGCCCTTAAAATTGGTTAAATTGCACGCTAACAATGCCCCTTGGATGACTCCTAAATTTAAAGAGCTAATCCATAATCGTCAAAAGGCCTTGAAAGAAAACAACACTTTGCTCTTTGCGTTTTATCAGAATAGAGTAAACCAGGAAAGGAAGATAATTAAATAGAAATATTATAAGAACAAGGTTGAAAATTTGAAACATACCGATCCCAAGAAATGGTAGTCGTCCTGTAAGAAGATTTGCAGTATGTCAAAAATGGAATGTGAGCATCGTTAATAAACTTCTGAAAATTGAATCGCCATAATTTAACTCCGAAACAAAATTGGCTAACGATGTAAATTCAACGTTTCTGGATCATTCGCAAAGCTACTCAAAACTATCCTCCAGTGGAAAAATTGCGGTAACTAATCATAGAGTTCCCCAAGTTACCATCGAAGCGGTTTAAAGAAAACTAAGGATAATTAAAGTGTCCAAAGCATCTGGCCCTGACGTCATTCCAAATTGGCTCCTAAGATCCTTTAGTCATCTACTTGCTGAACCAGTATGTTATCTAATTAATTCGTCCTTCTAAAAACAGATATTCCCTACTATATGGAAAAAGGCTATGTCATCCCCCTACCAAAAATTGGCCATAAAAATTTTAATAAAGATTTGAGGCCAATTTTTCTCACGCCTACCTTATTGAAAATCGCTGAAGAGTTTGTCATGCAAGAGCATGTGAAACCTTGTCATCTTGAAGAAAATTCGATCCGACCAGTTTGGTTGTGTTCCGCATTCATCGACTACACACGCTCTGATATACCTAACTCATCATTGGCTGGAAGCAACTGATGTCATGGGTTCAGAAGCAAGAGTAATCTTAATGGATTACAAAAAAGCGTTTGATTTAATCGATCACAACTTACTGATGTGTAAATTGAAAAGCTATGAAATCAATCCTTTCATTTTAAATTGGATCCATGACTTCTTAAGTGATCGTAAGCAAAGAGTCAAACTGGAGAATGATATTTTCTCAACTTGGGATAATGTTCCCACTGGTATTCCTCAAGGTTATAAACTGGGACCATGGCTCTTTCTGGTGATGATTAACGATTTAGAGATTAAATCATCAAATGGTAATGTGATCTATGTTGATGATACAACCTGCTTTGAAATTGTGAGCAAATCTGGGCATAGCTCTGCACAAGCTATTGTTGATGAAATATCTAATTGGTCAAGTGAGAACAAATTTCAAATTCAACCAAAAAAGACCGAGGAAATGCAAATATCTTTTAAGCAGTCTCTGTCTGATTTTGCCCACCAAAATTTGTGGGGCAACACTACTGTCAAGTTGTGAACTCTTTACAGATCCTGGGTGTGACTATTCAAAGTAATCTTAAATTCTCGCCTTTGTTTCCTATCACAGTTGAAGCGAGCAAAAGTCCACACCAAAGACTTAGTAAATTTCAATGTCACGTGCATCTGCCCCGTTTTGTCATATGTTTGTGAGGTTTTTAACTTTAACTTGCAAGAAAAATTAAAGGAGTCCTTGGAACATGTTAAAAAACGAGCAATGAGGATTATTCACGGCTTTGATACACCATACGAAGTTGCCCTTGATTTATCGAGTTTGGAATGGTTGTCATCCCATCGGGACAATCTTTGCGATGACCTTCTACTAAAGATTTCTGGCAATACTAAAGATACACTTTTTAAATATTTACCTTTTAATACGAATGCAGGTTTTCCTTTAAGGAACATTAGGTCTTATAAGGATCTTAAATTGTTCATAGATGGTCTGGGCAAGTCTCGATGCAATTAGAGCTGCCATCAACTCTAGCCTCGGGATAGTGGTATGACATATTGGAGCTACTCTTGCTTTCGAAGACACAAACTAGATATGCGACGGCACTGCAGGCTGCTTGACTTGAATGAATAAGATCGTCCACATATCTGTCACGCTCTAGGATCATAGCTGCACGTGGAGACTCTTTCTTGTTTTCTTCTGCGATTTTAAACATGACGAAGCTAGCCATATCAGGGGAAGGCTTGTCGCCGAACGTAACTCTCTGCAAAGTGTATGTTATAGGCTCTTTGCTCCTGTCAAGGTTTCTCCAAAGAAAGCGGTGCACATGGGTGTCTTCTTCGGGAAGTAAGATTTATAGAAACATCTTTGAAATATCTCTGTGAACGCGACTTTCTCTTCACGAAAGCGTAGCAGTACTTTAAGTAAGTTGCCGATCAGTCCTGGACCTTTGTACAGGAGGGAATTCAACGATGCATCTTGGTAAGGACTTGCTGGATCGAAGACTACTCATAGTGGGGTGCTTTTCTTGTCAGGACGGTAAACTCCATGGCGGGGCAAATAATACACAGGTTTCCTTTCGACTTTCAGATCTTCTTCACTCAACGGAATCGCTCAGTTGTTGGCTTGTAATTGGATAATCGCATTGTTGTACATTCTTGCCTTTTCTTTATTTTTACTTAAACTCTTTTCCAACGATCGAAGTCAGCTCTCTGCTAACAAATGTTAGGTAGCAAAGTCTCATCCCCTTTCCATGGGAGGCCAATGATGTAACGGTTATCTTTGCGCTTGCACAACTTTTACATTAGATCTATTGCTCGCTTATCATCAGGCGACAGAGGTAATGTAGGGCATTGACAATTGGGAGCTTGGACTCCAAGCGTTTCGAATTTGTAGAATTTCTCCAAGTCAATCTTTTGGAACTCCGGACGTTCCAGATTCTTTGTTTACCCCAATTACATACCATCCGAGCTTAGTTTTCTTGGCCACTTGTTGTTGGAAGGCATCGCCACGACATGTTTTTTTTGTTCTTCCGCGTGTAGATGAGTGTAGTGGACTCCTAGGATGAGATCAACTGGACTCGCTGTATAATCAAATTGGATATCTTGGAGGTGAGAGAATGAATTGAGCCACTTTCGGTCTAATTCAGGAACATTCAGAATGGTTTTGTCTATCTCGTGTGCTTCGATCTTGAATTCTTTGTTACTCTTGAGTCCTGCTATACAAAAGTTGACTCTCCTACTGTGCAGTTGCTCGAGCCTCTTTCCTCCGACTACTGTTAGGTTGATGCGCTCTTTCTTTCCCTTTAAACCGAGGTCACTCGCAAATTGCTTTTGTATGGCTGTCGTTCCTGCTCCGCTATCGATCAGAATATTTCCTTTACGTATTCTTCCGTTAAGGGCTTGGAACTGAGCTTTGATTACAGGCATCATACTTGACTCATCTAGGACTGATCCCACAGCGGACTGTGTTGTTGGTGTTGTGGCATTGCTTACTGAAGCGGAAGTTGGAGGGTCGGAGTGCAGCAGGGGGTCATGGAATTAAGGGCATGGTTCACTCTTGTCGCATTTCTTTTTTCCTCTGCAGTCCTTTGAATGTCTGCGATTTAGGCAGGAAAAGCACAATCTAGCCTTTTTTGCTAATTCTAATCTTTCTGGGATGGTGGCCTCTAACACTTTGGGCATTCAACGACTCTGTGTTCTTCTCCACATACATAACACTTTAAGGGCATTTTCTTCTTCTAGGAATCAGCTGAATAGATTTTCTTTCCATCTTCGTTGTCTTTCGCTTTTTTCGGTTCCCTTCGCAAGTCACCATGCAGTTGAGGAGGTCGATAGAGCACTCACATAACCTTTTCCTATCACTTCGGCCAATTTTATCTCCCTTTATTAGATCATTGATCAAGGTGCGTGCAATTACACTTGGCTGTTCGAATTGTTCCTAAATTGTCTTTAAGGCTGTTGCATATGTTATCCCCTTTGATCCCAACCCGGAGATCGCTCTCTTTGCATCGTCAGTAACATGCATCTTCAGTTGAATCATTCATGTGTCATCAGTAAGATGGGGCTTATCATGGATGTGAATCTTAAATCGGTCGATAAAATCTGCGTAACCCAGTGGATCTCATGAGAACTTGCTTCGAACAACATTTGGTATGTCTCTGTTAGTACCAAGGCCAGGTTAAAATGGATTGCTATACCCAAAATATTGATTATTCAATATCACATTAGACCTGCAGTCTTCAACAGTTGACATTAAAACAATGTTTTGAATTTTTTTGTGATTTTCATCAATCCAATAAAACCTTCTGTAAAACTTGATCTACAACTAAATGTTTCAGCAAAACTACAGGAAAAGTATAAGTTGACAATTTTAGAGCTACCTGTACATGGGATGCATTGTGCGTTAAAGGATTGGGCAGAGGAGTAGGCAGTTTCTTCCTTTGTGGTGTCCTATATTTGCACATTGCTTAGGAATTTGTTTCCTTTTGATGCGATAATGGTAGGGGATGCTGGGAGGTCATCTGTGGAAAGGAAATTAGTGACCTCCTCTCCCTCCAACCTTTGTGCACCATTGGTCTAAGGACATATTAGAAAAACTTTTGCTTTCTTTATTTTTTTCACTAATATTTGCGTACAGTATTGTGTCTCATTTTTTATACCATTTAAATTTAAATTTGCTATTGGCAGGTGCAAGTTCCAGTATAGTTGGTGATGAAACACCAAAGTCGACATCAAGCAACCAGAGTTCGAGGCAAGAGCAACCCGACAGTAAGTGTTCTGTTAAAGAGAGACTTTAGTAGTTGGAGCTTAAAACAGTCAAAGCATTTCCAAGCAAGGACTCGGTCCTTTGTAAAGCTCTACTGGGAAATTTACCAACACGACAGCAAGGTAACAAACATTTGTACCTATAGACTGCAAGAAATCATGCGGCAGTTTTAAACTGTAAAGAGCACAAATGATAACCAAAGTTGCTACTTGTCAAATTTACCTGAATGTCCTATGTGAGTAAGTGACTTGCAACACTTATACACTTATGCTAGTGCTGTATTCCCTTTTACTGCATTATGTATTTTTATAATTCGTACATTTGCTCGCCTTTCAACGGGCTGTATAGGCAAAATTGGACATTGTGATCTAGAAGCAAAGTGAAACCCTGTCCATATTACAAGTGCTTCTTGGGGCAGCGAAGGGCGTGGGTGGGCAGGACATGCTGGAAGATGTCCTGCTAAAACCAATTGATACTTGTGAAGAGCTCGAAGAAATGTCAGCTGGACTTTCTGACGATGAAGTCAGAAAAAAGACGGGTACGTACAGTAGGTTACACACTTTAGTAACATTGCTGGCGCAATTTTTCCGCCTGATTAGAAGTTTATCTGACCCCCTCACCGCAAACTCTGACATGTCAATAAAGAAATGGATGTGGCCAATTTGGACTGTTTCATAATTTATTAATAATTTATAAATACCATTTATTCACTGTAATCTCTCTATTCTAAGCCTGGATGTTTATTCTGGGTGAAGGGATAATTAGGCAGGGCCTTATTCGAGAGGGTTAATATGTGTAGATATTAGGTTATTAATATTTCATATTTCTTTTGTAGTTTAATTTCTTGGTTGCCCTATGCGGGCATCCGTGTGCTGTAAGCGTACGGCACATTCTAGCAAAGATTGGAACAAACAAACTTTGGTCCGCATATAGCTTTTTTGTAGGGTCCTAAAGGTGAATAACGAAATGATACACGAATGATGATGATGCACAAACGATTAATTATTGCTCATAATTCATATCTTTGTTGCATAAGACTATTACACTTTATTCCATCATGTTTTTCAGATATAACAAGTATAGCAATATACGCACCACAAATCTATCATATGCATTGCAAGGTCACTTTCCACTTATATTTTTTTAATTGGGTTTTTCTTTTTAAAAAAGTCAACTATGGGTCTTCCATTAAAAAGTCTGTATAGGTTTCTAGCAGACTCCTGGTGTTTTAGATATAAAATTATTTACTATTTTAGATAAAAAAATAATTTACTAATACGTATATCGAGATATTTATTTTAGATACAAAATTATTTGCTAATATTTATTATATTTACTTAATATTTGTTACAATAATTATTGCGCAAAATTAATAAAAAACGATTGGGAAATACGCAATCTGCTTATATTTTGAATTAATACAACATACACAAGAGGAATTAGTACTTCCTAACGTTTATATTGCGTTTTTGGGAGTCTACAGAATAACCTTCTCACAATGTTAAACTTCTAACGTTTTCTGCTCGTTGCAGATTCAACGTTGCCGCACAACATCGTTGATACAACGTTATAAAAAGCCCCAATCACAACGTTGTAGGAACGTAAATTCCTAACGTTAGTCTTCGCACATTATTTGCACGTTCTTCCCGGGACATCAACACCACGTTGTTGAAACGTATAACGCAACGTTATTCGCAACGTTGACACTACGTTTTTAGGAGTCCACAAAAAAACTTTACCACAACTTAAAACTCCAATGTTGTCAGGACGTTTGCGAAACGTTCAAACAACGTTGCTGCAACATAATTGTGTTAGCTGGGAAAGAAGCTTTATCCATATTGCGCGTTCTCCAAGTGCTACCGGCCAAAGGCGTAAATAACAAAAACATTACTGAAGATATCATTCCAAATGGATCGAAAGAAGGAATCAGACAAGCAATAATTTTGCCATTTCCGTGTTTTAAAGAAATATGTTATAGCCTGTAAGGTATTAATTTGAATGAAATAAAATATTGAAATATATAATTAACGTTGTCTTAACCTTGATATCCAACGTTATCTTAACATTGGTTGAACATTGTTTAAACATTGGCGCCAAACATTGGCTGAACGTTGCATTAACATTGGACATTAGGTTATATCAACATTTAGTTGAACATTGTACGGACTGTGCTGTTGAACCTTGTGCTGTAACCTTACTTAATTCTAACGTTAAATACCACACGTTCATATTCATACAACGTAATTGTGCTAGCTGGGTGGTCTAGTCCATGAATTTTTTAGTTTGCTAATGAATATGTTGGTTCGAGGATTTTTTCTTGATGGTGAAAAGAGGCCACCCGCCCCAAATTTTTAGGGAGAGGATGACCACAAAATCCCGGTAGCAAATTTGTTACTTAGAAGCACCAGCGTTTATAAAGCTGTTGGAAGAATGATTGCTCATTCGTTTCTTCATTCTGGTCCTCCCGTATTTGACATATCTGAGGTTGTTGTCAACTACTTGTTATCTGAGACCACTAATGAAATCCCACTGTTAGAAGTTGCTGACATACCAGACGTTGACTTGCCAGTTGCGTGTTGGTTGAGGTATGAAATATTTATGCAATTATGCAGGAAATTTTCTTACTTTTAAAACTTTTCATTTTAGTTAAATAATTTGGATAAAGATGAATCTGTGCCCGATGCATTAAAGGATTTCCTCACTACTTACAGAGATGAAGCATCAATACTAGATACATCGCTATCTGGTTCTAATAGGCATATCATTGCCCAGCAAATCATGCTCCATAACATTGTTACTCGACGTAATGAAGAATTTCAAGATTTACATGATGGAATGAATGAGTATGGCCTTATTGATTTTCTAAAGAAGCACAGAGAAATTGTACATCTTTTGCTCTTCCCCAAAATGGCTGCTTCTGTCATCAACAAAGATGACTTCAAAGCAAAAATTAAGCTTGAAGATGAGGATGCCACTGGAGAGCAACTGGTAGTACTGTTAAAAACATATATTGATCATATTGATGGTTTAACTCATGGTGAGCATCTTGTTACCTTTCTTGTTGTTTTAATTAACTTTGTAACCTTATGACTAATGTTGCTGTATTTACAATAGTTTAAAACTAATTGTGATCATTTTGTGCATTAAAGGCCCAAACCTGCAGGATCTTCTGTTTTTTTGGACAGGATGGGGTTTACTGCCTGGTGTTGATGAATTGTTAAATGTTAAAGTGGATGAAAGCAAGGCCACTGATTTACTGCCTGAAAGCAGAACTTGCTTATACCAGTTGATTCTGCCATGTTATGAAAAGTTTGATCAAATGAAAACAAAAATAAATAAAGCTTTGTCATTTGGTTTGAGGGGTTTTTACAAATGTGTAAGGCCGAGAGAAGTTTTACCGTAAACCGCCCGCATGGCTTCCGAAGTGCCGCTTAAAATTTTCATTATTTTATTTTTATTTCATTATTTGGGAAAAGTTTAAACATATTGGAATTAAGACATTTCGATGTATTAATTCATTGGTACCTAATAATACATTTATCTACATGCTTTCTGGCCATATGATTTATGTGGATGATTTATTAAAAATGTATGCTTATTGGTTAATTCACAGCCAATCAATAGCTTCGTTGCATATGTATACTCAACGAGAAAGCTGCCACAACATGTGTTTGTGAATTTCCCTTGATGGCGTCCGTGCGCATGAAATGTAAATATGTTCAACTCAAGGTTTATGTTCACATCTAATAGGTAAGTTCCAGTGGCTTTTACTGATCCCTTTAGTGTTTGTGTTTTATTATATATCAATATTATTAACATATATTTTTGCCTCGATTGTCTATTTACAATGGTATAATTTGACTATCAAAATTATTTGTACAACATTGAATTCTCATCAATGATGATGGTGAGTTTATATACATGATCATGTTTGGTTTTTTTAAGATGTCACGGTCAGTTTGCATACGAATTTCATCAAAAGATGATGGGCAAGTTCTTGTTCCATGGACTTTTGTGAATCTCAATCATGTTTCATACACTGCGAATGAATTACTAAATGATATCCTGTTGGGAAGAGTCAGTTCAGTAGAAGTGAAAACAACCTGCAAAAACTACAAGTGGCATAATGGAATCGCTTCAAGCTCCTTTAATTCTACTGAAGGAATTAAGTTTGATGGACAGCAAAATCTTGTTGAAAAAGTGGACATTTTTAAGACACGCTTCTTTGGGCTGGTTATTTCCCACAAGGAAGACTGTGAGATATGTTCATCACAAGTGCAAATACAAGCAGCAAAACCAAATGCTTTTGAAATTATGTTGGCAGCAGCAAGAGAACAACAAAGTGAAAATGTACCAAGAAGATATTTAAGTCCAGGCACCAAAAAGGAAGAACTCCATAATAAAGTATTAGATTGGTTCCAAGAAAACTACTGCAAGTTCCCCACAAGTGTACCACAAAGTGCAAAATCATTTGTTGCTAAAATTTGCAACATTGCATGGTACCTTGATGGACACCATGGCAAGATTGAAGGGACAATTCCATCCAAATTTCCAAAAAGCTTCAAAAATCTGTCTGGTTTTAACTTACCTGAGCTTTCAAAACACCGCTAACGCTCTATCAGCAACATTCCTGAAAATAAGCTAAAAGCAATGTGTATTGAGTTGAGGGAAGTTATACAGTCATTAACATTTCTAAATAAAATTGGATCTCCATGGAATGACATTAAATGCAAACTTATTCAAGCCACCTGCACAGCTGAAGAGTACTGTGTGTTCCTAAGCAACAAGGCCAAGTTAGATCAGCCTATCTCAGTTCAGGCCAAAAACCAACCTTTTATTATTATTATTTCTAAATCTTTATACAGGATAAAAACTTCAGTTTCTACACAATATTTATACAATAAAATACAGTGTGACAACTGCTATCAACGTTTGTCCTGTAGACCTAGCTATATCTTCAATTACAATGAACTAATTAAAAAGTATAAAATATCAGTAGTAAAATACAACAAATTAATTTACAGAATTGAAATGTTTTTTTAAGCCTTCCCTAAAATTTTCCAAAGTTCCCACTAATCTTAAATTTAATGGCAGAGCGTTGTATAATTTTGCTCCACCAAAATAAAAACTTTGTTTTGCTACCTCTAGTTTTACCCGTGGTAATCTCAACATGTTATTGTTGTTTCTGGTTCTCTTCTCATGACTGATCATTGTAAAATACTCGTCAAATATTGGGTTGTGTAGTTCCTTCTCTAAACACTTCCTCACGAGCAGGCAAGATTCGCTTCTGATGACGTCAATGATGTTTGGTACACTTTTACCTATGACGCTCTTTGCGCGATTTTGAAGTGATGTTAACTTATTCATTTGTGTTTCTGTGAAGGTCATTTTCACTGTACTGCTGTAAGTTAATACGGGAAGTATTATCATCCTAAAAATCTTTTCTGCTGCATCAACCGTTAGATACTTTCTGACCCTTTGCAACAATCTTAGACGTCCACTTGCCTTTTTGTATGCACAATCAAAGTTGGAGTTCATAAGTAAATGACTATCCATAGTATTGCCCAGATAAACATACTTGTTCACAAAAGATATTTCATTGTTTTGATACCGGATTTTGAGATTTCCTAATTTACCAATCCTCTTAGATGTTCCATACAACATTACTTCTGTTTTCCCCTTCTTAAGGTTTAGTAAAAGTTCATTTTCCATACAGTAATTTCCAATGCCTTCCATTTCCAAGTTTAATATATCCTCAATCATGTTCACATCTTTGTTTGAATAATAGATAACAGTATCATCGGCATATGTAATCACCTTTGAATGTTGTAAACTGTCCGCAATATCATTAAAAAATATGATGAACAGTAAGGGCCCAAGAATTGAGCCCTGGGGAACACCACAGAAAATGGGCTCTTTATCGGAGCGTACATTGTTAATCTCAACTATCTGATTTCTGTTAAACAGGTAATCAGTGAACCAGGCTAATTCATTACCAATAATACCATAAGATTCCAGCTTCTTCAACAAAATACCATGGCCAATGGTATCGAAGGCTTTACTGAGGTCAATGTAAACAGCTCCCACCAATTTTCCACTATCCATCTCACGTCGTATATCATCACACAGCAGTGTAGCAGCTAACTTAGTTAAACGATGTTTTCGGAAACCATACTGACAATTGTTCAGCAAATAATTTTCTTCAACATAGTCAATCAGTTGCTTAAGGACAGTTTTCTCAAAAACCTTTGACAATACTGGCAGAACTGATATAGGTCGATGGTTTTCCAATAATTCGGCATTTCCGGATTTATATATCAGTACAACTTTTGCAATCTTCCAGAGTGTGGGCACCATTCCGCGTTTGATTGATAAGTTAATAACATAGCATAAAGGGCCAGAGATGTATTTAGCACAGTCTTTGAGCATTCCAGGTGGCAATTCGTCAATACCAGTAGCCTTAGTACGCTTTAACGATCGAAGTTCATGCTCAATTTTTACCTTTGATACGCAACTAAGGACAAATCTCTTTTCAGTCCTAACAGAGGGTGGCTTGATGTATCTCCAAGCAAAATCAACAAGTGGGATCGTCTTGTCCTTTAATGAGCAGATAACATTTTTAAAATAATAACTAAAGTTTTCTACACGAGCTTTAGCATCTTCCTTAGACAAAGGTGACGGCACAGGCTTGGCTGAATTGCTTGGGAATATATTTTTAATACAGTCCCAGAACTTTCTAGGATTTCCACTCTTTTCTTTTAATAGATTATGATGATATTCCGCTTTTGTATGCCGGACTTTGCTTGTACACTTGTTGCGTGCTATTTTATAAGCTCTCCAGTCAACTGAGTCTTTGGTTCGACGGGCTTTTTGCAATAGTTTGTCACGATTACTCAATAAATGTTTCAATTCACTTGTAAGCCATTCACATTTCCTTCCTCCTACTCGCTTCTCAATTAATGGGGCATGTTTACCAAACATTTGTCCAAGGATATTATTTAAGTATTCCACTGCTTTATTTACGTCAGTCATTTCATATAATGGTTGCCAATCTATCCGCACAAAGTTCATTATGATCATAGTTCTTATAGTCACGGCATTTAATCAGTCTAGGGTTGTACCGTTGGTGATTTACCTTTCTTATACAAGCAACCATGTCATGATCGCTAAGAGTTGTCGCGACGACATCAACAGCAAGCATGTTGTATGGGGCATTTGACAGAAACAGGTCAATTATAGTTGATGATGTCTCCGTTATTCGGGTGCATTTCTTAATAAGTTGTTTAAAGCCACTCATCCTTACAATCGTTTTAAACATGTTGTTGTTTGATTTATCATTATAATTAACATTAAAATCACCCATTAATATAGTTTCCTTGTTTTCTTTATCGATAGTACTTAAATGATCTTGTAATAGGTCATTGAAGTTGGTTTGATGATACTTTGATGACTCAGGAGGGCAATAGAAGCATCCGACTATGACAGATTTTGCATATTTACAAAATATTTCAATCCACAGACATTCGATTTCAGTAGAATTTTCTAAATCAAATCGTCGTTTAAATGAAATACAATCCTTCACGTACATACCAACTCCACCACCCTTTCCATTTTCACGATTTCGTGTGAGGAATTTATACCCAGACAGAGCAAACAGTTCCTCATATTCAGTCTCATTACTCGAGATATGTGTCTCTGAGAGTGTAATGAGATCGATTTTACCATGGGAAGCCACAAACTCATGAAGCATATCAAAATTACTTGATAGATTTCTAATATTTTGATGCACAAACTTCATCCCCCTATTCAGAAGGAAGTTTTCAAACTGTTCTCTTGTAAGCGAACTTGGTCCAGGGCAGGATTCGATATCTCCACACATCAGCAATAGCACCAAGAGCAAACTTCGATGTTGATATTTCATGGCATACCTTTCCGCTGGCGATAGACAAATAATGACGAGTAGATATGGGTTTCATTTATTTCTTTCCCATATGAATTAATATTTAACCAATGTGAAAGACTATCAGTTGAACAAAAAACTACGTTTTCTTGGCATAAAAGCAGCACTCAGAATCGTAATCCACAACATGCTAAGCGCGAGAAGTACAGCGACCTTACACAACGCCATCTTGAACTTGGACTGAAGGCAAATGTCAGTGTTGTACCAGAAAACAAAGGACACCTGAAGGATTATTTATTGGAATTAAATAAGAAAGTGGAAAGTTCTGAGCTATTCACTCCTGTGTCTGTGCGCGAGTGTTTACCTGCTGGTATAAGTCGGCAGTATGCTTACTTGATGATAGAAGAATTGAAGTCAACTGGGCTTAAAACAAAGTCGGTGCTGTATACTTATTATCCTGGTGGGCCAAAGCAGGCATTGCATTTCATATGGAAATTGAAAATGGCCTTCCTGAAAGTGAGCTGTTAAATCGGTGTACTGTACTTATCAAGAAGATAGAAAATTACATGCCAAAGTTTCTATCCAGACTTCAGAAACGTGAATTCAAGCATATGTTTAGATTCTGTGCAAGCCCAGTAGCATTACATGCTATGTTCCGTAACCTGACAAGTGATTGTTCTGCTACATCAGATATAGACAAAAGGTTTGATTATGCAGTTAGGGCTGAAGATGCAGGAATTATTGTAGATCTGAGAAATGTCAGTTCAGAAAGAAAGGACACATTTCCACAGTTTTTTCACGAAACCGAGCGGTATTTGTCAGAAGATGTAGGTGTTACTGTTAATGACCGAAGACATGGAGAGCAACTTTATCTTGCAAAGGCCCTGAGTTTTCCCGATCTACACAAGCGTGTTGCTGAAAGGCTACCTGAAGGGACACCAACACCTTCAGTAAAGTGGTTACGCTATCAGTTTCAACCTCTAAATCCAAATGCAGTGACAGCCAAGTACTTTAAAGGCACTCTAAACATTAAGATGATGGTTCAAAAACGGCAGGTATGATAATACAAGTGTTTTATCACAGCTATAGTAAATTATAGAAACCTTGGATTAAAACTTCAGTGGAGTTTACTCTCAAACTTGAAAAACGTCAGAATGTTACACTCAGTGGAGTTTACCTTGCCATTTCAGGTACGAGTCAATCATGTGGACTCCCACTATTGTGCAGCAATGTGGCATTACATGAGAGAGTTTGCAGTAATGCACAGTGATGTGGTGGAACTGGTTTCTATGGATGATAAACACAAGATTAAAGTGGGCGAGCCCAACTATCCTCTAGCAGCTGCCCAAAGAGGTAAACAAGTTTTGGTTGGAGTAAACCAAACAATGGCAGTGGGAGATCATGATTTTAGCAAGAGTACACTCACTCCTTCTGTGAATCTGATTGTAAGTAGTATTCATGCTCCTGCTGTTTTTTAATTTATCTTTTTTGCAGCCAGCCTGTTTCTCTAATGCCAGGCAATTTTACACTCAACAATTTTACTGTATCGTGTAATGCCAGTTAAGTTAACTTTTCTCATTATGGCTTTATGGGGATGGAGGAAACTAATTGAGCAATTCGTTAAGTTATAAATCCAACCTATATCAGATGCCATGTCTCCATGTTTTTTTACAGATTGATATTCCTGAAACTATCAATGGCAGTTTTTACAGGGAATGTGTATATGTTGCATTTAAAGATGCTGTGTTTGAACCATCTTCGCCTCTGCATCATTCATCTGAATTTCTGCAAATTTTACAAGAAAGAGGGGGTGAGATAAATAATTTTCTACATATTTCCTGTGTTTACAGTATGCCTTGCAGCATTGACTGGTACAAAATCATTAGTTACATGTAACTTTTATGTTTTAACAGTTAACTACTGTACCATATTATAATGGTTTTTACTGGCACTTTTGCCAATCAAATTACATGAATAAATATAACCTGTCAGCATGATTAATATTAATTTTGTTCATTTTCTAGAGTCAAAACCAGTGTTACTTCTTTATACTGATGGTGGTCCTGACCACCGGCCAACGTACATGTCTGTAAAGTTGGCACTAATTGCTTTGTTTAAAGCACTCAATTTGGACATGCTTGTAGCCCCCAGAACAGCCCAAAGCAATTCATGGGCAAACCCTGTTGGGCGAGTGATGAGTATTATAAATATTGGCCTGCAAGGTGTTGGTGTTATGCGTGAGAAGATGAGTCCTGAATTTGAAAGGGCTGCAGGTAAAATATGTAATATTAAAAACTGATTGAATTTGCAACAACTGTTTTGGTGAGTGGCTGAGTATAATATATTTACTTGACTTTTCAGCGAAGGCGAATAGTGTCAAGGAAATGTGTAAACAGATTACTGACAACCTAAAGGAGGAATTTCACTTGTCTCTAACGCAGCCAATTGACCTGTTGAAGGGTCAAATGTTAAGATTAGGACTTAAAGAAAAGCCTTTACAGACATTCGAGCCTTCTGCAGAGGATAACATCAATGAACTCTGGCAGCACTGCCTGGCAATTCAGAAGGAATTACAGGTTAAGATGTGTTTGACATTCTTAGTAACCAAATAAATACTGCATTTATTTACACATGATCTTATTTTAATTCAGAGAGGACATACAACTCAAAAAGATGTGAAAGACCTATCTCAGCTCCAGAAATATCTAAATCATTGTTGCATCCAGAGCCATTATGGTTTTCAAATTAAAAAGTGTGGTGCGAGATGTGTGGGTAAGTGTTGTGTGGCATGCAGCACGGCCCAGTTTAAAAAGTGAGAACCCCGAAGGAAAAAAAGAAGCTTCCATTCTCCCCATCTGTACAGCATGCTAGAAACACTGACACAATGGTGCAATGTGAAGAGTGTGAGAAATGGAGATTAGTTTTTTCAAGAAAAAAGTTAAAAAGGCAGCAAAAAGAAAAGCTTGACCAGCTATTAGATGACATCACTTACACATGCGGGTTTGTGTTTGGTAATGTAATTTTATTTAATTTAACCATATATAAGCCAATATATGTATGTGTGTTAATTTTTACTTCAATTTAACTGGTCACTAACTATGTGCAGATCATTGTAAAGTGCTGCTTTGTGTTTTTTTCAGATGAAGTAATTTTACCATCAAGGCTTGATGTCTATATTAAAGATGTGGACTGTGCTGACCACATTGAACAACTGTATTACAGCTGTGGTTATGAACCAATATGTATTTTTTGTGGAGAGTATGAAGAAAATGAGGAGGCATACCCCCAGTGCCAGGAATGTGATCATGAGCCTATCAGCAAGAGAGTATAGCTTTAACTATTGCAACATTTTGTTTTTGTTAATAAAACTTTTATACAGATGATTTGTGGCATGTTTTTCATTGAGTATGGAACTTGGTATTTAGACCATAACCCATATTTTACTAGTAAACCAGTATTTTGCAAAATAATTAATAATGAAAAAAACCCTCATCATTTTCAAAATGTCTGTTTACGGTATTCCAACACCTAACTTCCCTTGGCCTAATGGAAAACAAGTTATAACCATTACTGAATATGTAGATTTGTTGACAGAATTGGCACTGATGCCTAACACACATTCATACTTGTTGGGTTCTTTTATTTTTTATGATATTAAGTGTTAGGTTTGTTGTATATAGACAATGACATTACAAACTAGTTTTGTTAAGTATATTAGCAACAAGGCAAAATGTTTGCTTGTCATGAATACTTGTAGTGTTTCATAACCATGTAGTCTTATTTGAGCACTACAAAGTGTGTTTATCAATTATCACAGTTAATATTGATTATGTCATAAGTTGGGTTAACATTCTTTTTATGGGAATAGATGAGACAAGTAATGAGACAATACTCACAAGATTTCTGTAAAGGTTATTATTTCTGTTATGTTTCCTTAATTGTGACATCATCTAATGTTATGTAATCTGCTATGGATAAATTGAAGCACTTCAAAGTAAATGTCTACACCATTGTAATCGGATGGCCTTACGGGATTAATAGTGTTTTCTAGTTCTGCCTGATCACTTTCACTTAAGACAACATCAGAATTGGGAATAACCTCTTGTTCTAATGGATCAGTTGGCATTGGTACTTCCATCATCTAGTGAAGAATATGTTTCATTATTACCAACTGCTTTCTTACCCTTCACATTTAAATAAACATCAATAACTTAGCAAAATAAATATTAGCAGAAAATGATAAACATATTATGCGATTTGCCCACATGCTGCTGCATAATCTGAGTCATACTGTTTGACATGCAAGACCTAATTGATGATCTATTGTGACCTTGTCAAAAGACTTCCAAATTTCTGTTGATAATAGGTTCAAACACGTAATGCAAAGAAAACAGATGCTCTTCACTTGATGGATCCAACATTCCACTGTTTTCCACATGATAAAATAAGTAATAAATAAACTAGTGCAACCAATAAAGAGATCACGCCAAAAACGTTCAATGCGTTGGTTGGTGCACGCTTCTTCCTGTTATGTGACTCCCACGCCCAGGCCCTCGTAAAGGATGGTTTAGCATAAATCGAGCAATGCCCACATTTTCTCCACCCTTGATGGCAATCTATATTGGGCAACTGCAGCTTGAAAGAGATTTAGCACTGTTTCTGCTTTGTTATTTGTACTACATCGCATAAATACGTGAGTAGCCATCTATGCCAGCATGAATGACAAATCGCCACTTGAAAGAGAAGTTAATACAATTAGGAGTAAGGTAGGTTACCCGTCACCATCACGTCGAAAAATAAACTGTAATTGTTACACCAATATCAGTTATTTGCATGTACAGCATATTATGTTGATTGCTAAAATGAGCATATATATGATTGAATCTCTGACTCTAAAAATTTAATACTTTACCTAATCAGTTTATGATTACCATCAACATGCCACAAAGACTGACGACTGGTACATGATATCTACGTCTGTGTACAGCTGTAAGAGATAGCGCACTATATAAAGTTCCCTGTGGATCAACCTTCGCATTGTTTCACATATTCTGGTATTATTCACATATTCTTACTCCTAAAAGTGTTCCAGTATCTTTAACTGTAAATCCTTTATCAAATAAAAAACGTAGAATTTCTTCTGTTAATTGATATTTTGCGTGCTCCGGAGCACCACTAAAAAACATAGGACAACTTGTCAATGTTGTTGGAAGGGTATCAAAGTGATCAGCAATCAGCAACTCCCTAGCATCCTATATCAGTTGAATCACAGATTCATCCAACTCAAATAACTCAGCGAATTGCAGTACTGTTTGATATAATGAGTCAATACGAAATATACTGAAGTCTCGGTCTGAACTCCCATTAAGGTGGTTAATACAGTTTAAAACAGAAGAACGAAGAAGTCAAAGAAGTACTCTCTGTCAGCGTTTAATTCCGCCATGTTGTAGAATAATTATAAATTTTTAAGGGAAATGAATTATCATTCAATTTTTGCGGGAAATAAATTATCATGCAAATTTTGCGTTCTGAGTGTCATGAAGAATGTTACGTCATCACAATGGAATTCTGCAAAAAAGAATACCTTGTGGCGAAAATGGAATGCCAAAACGTTTAATACAAAATGTGTTTTTGGAATACGAAAATATAGACGACCCCTCCAAAATGCAAATGAATCAGAACAGAATGAGGTTTCTTAAAGACAAAATGTGGTTATTACAGCGCTAAATGCGAACAGTAATTTTGGCGAAGAATACCCCCCTCCATACAGGAGAACCCAGCTAACATAAAACGTAATTGCAACGTTCGGTTAAGGTTGTGCGAAAGTCAGGCCCGACCTTATTATTCGACGACATTCACACGACGTTCTGTTTCATAATGATATTAATAGTTGGTGTAAATAACGTTGTGACGACGTTGTTTTCGAGCCTTTGTCGGAGTTATTTATAATTAACGTCTGTGGAACATTTCCTGTTTACATGAAAGCAACATTTAACATTATTGGTGTTGCTACAAAACGTTGTAACGACGTTGTTTCTAATGTGTGACAGAGGTTTTTTTATTAACGTCCGTGGAACGTTTCCTATTAACGCAAAGGCAACATTTAAAATTATTTGTGTTGCTACAAAACGTTGTAACGACGTTGTTTCCAATGTGTGACAGAGGTATTTCATTAACGTTTTTGGAACGTTTGCTATTAACGCAAAGGCAACTGTTACGAGCGCGGTCCTATAAACTTCGATAATACTCGCTTTTGGTTCTGTTTCTACTCGCAACAAACACAGTGTGAATCAATTAGATTTATATAGTTATTTATTCCTTAACTTTCCAATAACGGTAATTAATGTCTCTATAAGATTATGACTTTAAGAAGATAGTATATCTTTAAACTCTTGACTTACCTCTGTCTGAGCACAACTCCACAAAGCCTTGCCTTCAACTTTAACTCCAATTCTCTTTGTTTAGTGCTTCTGCTTTTACAATATAATATTTAGGCACTGAGGCCTTACGAAGAATGCTATACGCATTTCTCTGCCCGTGGTTGGTTGTGCTCAGACTTTATACGCTTGGCTACACTAAAACGATAAGTCATTTCCCACATTTCCCATGCACATGCATGCTATCGTGGTTTGTGGTATAGGGTGTGGATAGCTATTTGCTTACTCATGCATGTAACTATTTGCTTACTCATGCATGTAAGTCTGACTGAAGAGAATGCCTATATGGTTATATGATTATATTATTATATAAATTGTTATAAGATGATATAGTGATTATACGTAATACCCTCCCCCTTGAAAGAAAGAAAGTTTGGGAACTTTCTTTTTTTTTTTTTGTATTGTTCATTTCATTTGAAATTATGGCCGTGAAAGGCAATCCGGTATGGTATTGTCTTGGCCTTTGATATGCACTATGTTCATGTTGTACTCCGAGAGTATTAAACTCCACCGCAACAGACGCTGATTCTTGTCTTTGAGCTTATGGAGAAAGACTAGTGGGTTGTGATCGCTGAACACAACAAATGGGGTGTTGGTAGAGGAGACATATACATTGAAGTGTTGGAGAGCCATGATAAGAGCGAGGCATTCCTTTTCCACTGTAGAGTAATTTCGTTGGTTCTTGCTGAACTTACGGGAGAAGTAACACACAGGATGATCGATCCCATCCTGGTCTTCCTGAAGTAACACTGCACCAGCTGCTGCGTCACTCGCATCGACTGCTAATTTAAATGGAAGAGTAAAATCGGGTGCAGACAAAACAGGGGCTCGTTGAAGCATTTCTTTCAGCTGGTCAAAGGCAAACTGACATTGTTCTGTCCAAAGAAATTTAGTGTTCTTTTGAAGGAGGCGGGTAAGAGGCTCTGTGATTGCAGAAAAATTAGGACAGAACTAGCGATAGTAGCCTGCCATTCCAAGGAAACGCATTACATGTTTTTTCGTTGTTGGTTGGGGAAACTGTGCGATTGCTGTGATCTTTGCGTCGACAGGCTTGACTTGACCTTGCCCGACGACGTGTCCCAAGTAGGTTACATGGCCACATCCAAACTCGCTTTTTAATAAATTGATAGTGAGCCGTGCTTCGCTCAAACGCTGAAAAAGCTTTTTCATGATGGCTACATGTTGTTTCCACGTATCGCTATATATGACTACATCGTCGATATAGGCTTCGCAACCGTTAATACCCGCGATAACATTGTTGATTAGCCGTTGGAATGTCGCGGGCGAATTTTTCATGCCGAAAGGCATCACTTTATATTGATAGAGACCTCTGGGTGTGACGAACGCAGAAGCTTCTTTCGCACGTTGGGTAAGGGGTATTTGCCAGAAACCTTTTAGTAAATCAAACTTCGAGACGTACTTCGCCTTTCCAATCTTATCAACGCAATCATCTATTCGTGGTATGGGATAGGTATCTGACTTCGTAACGTTATTAAGTTTCCTATAATCTGTGCACATACGAAAACTGCCATCGGGTTTTGGCACAAGTAAACAGGGAGAACTCCAACTGCTCTGACTAGGTTCGATGAAATCATTCTTGAGGAGGTATTCGATTTCAGCATCGAGGTACTGTTGTTTTGTAGGGTTCAACCGATAAGGGTGTTGTTTGATTGGGGAGGCTTCGTTAAGGATGTCTACGTCGTGGGCGATTCTGTCCGTCCTAGACGGGACGTCGGAAAATAAACATTGGTATTCTTGCACGAGGTCTTCGATGTCTTGCCGTTGCGAATCACTAATATGACCGAGTCTGTGGTTCATATCGCGTAAAGCATCGGAGTTGTGGAGTTTAGTTGCCTCAGACAGATTAAACAGTTCTGTATTCTCGTCTACGTTATGTTCGACTTCTATTGTGCTAACTACCTGCACACCACTCTTCCTCTCATAATAAGGTTTTAACATATTTACATGACATAACTGTTTATTTTTACGCCTATCTGGGGTAACTATTACATAATTTAAATCATTTTCTTTCTTTTCTACGAGGTAGGGGCCGAAATACCGAGCCTGAAGTACGTTTCCAGGGACAGGAAGCAATACAAGAACCTTATCTCCCGGCTGAAATGTACGACTAACACAATGTTTGTCGTATTGAGTTTTCATGCATTTTTGGGCCGACTGAAGGTTTTTCTTAGCGATTTCGCATGCAGTAGACAGTTTCGTTCGAAAATTTGAAACATATTGAGAAAGGTCTAATGTCTTTTCACTGTCAAGAAGTAACTTCTCCTTAAGAAGATTAAGAGGTCCCCGAACTGTGTGACCGAAAACGAGTTCAAAAGGACTAAAACCTAACGATTCCTGGACAGATTCTCGAGCAGCAAATAAGAGCAAATGGATGCCCTCGTCCCAGTCTTTCTCGGTGTCTAGGCAATATGTTTGCATCATGTTCTTCAGTGTTTGGTGAAATCTCTCAAGTGCACCTTGACTCTCGGGGTGGTAAGCGGTCGACTTATATTGCTTGATTTTTAGTTCATGCATGGCTTGTTGAAAAATTCCCGACATAAAATTTGTTCCCTGATCTGATTGAATTGATTTTGGAAGTCCGACCAATGTGAAAAATTTTGTCAATGCTTGAACAATGGTTGGAGTTTTTATATTTCGTAAAGGTATCGCCTCTGGAAATCGAGTTGAGGCGCACATTATTGTTAGGAGATATTGATTCCCTTTCTTTGTCTTGGGCAATGGGCCTACACAATCAATTAAAATCTGGCTGAATGGTTCTTCGAAAGCAGGAATCGGTTTTAGAGGTGCCTTGGGGATGGTTTGATTTGGTTTACCTACAACTTGGCAGGTATGGCAAGTTTTACAAAATTCGACGACATCTTTTCGGATACCGGGCCAGTAAAAATGTGCAATTACTTTTTGATATGTTTTGTTTATTCCTAAATGACCTGACAATGGCGTTTCATGAGCCAAACTTAAAACTTCGGATCGGTATGATTTAGGTATTACTATTTGGTGTCGAACTAGCCATGTTTCCTTCGCTGAAACTGTGGTAGGCCGCCATTTACGCATGAGAATACCTTGTTTTATGAAATAACACATGGGCTCATTTTCTGCCTCGGCCTCGTTTGGCGCGTTTTGCATCAGTGCTGAAATTTCTGGGTCATTTTGTTGTTCAGTAATAAGGTTTGATGTTGAAAATGTTTCGCTATTTTCAGAACTGTCAAATAGCTTATGAAAAAATGTATCGGAAATATCATCAGTTAAATCTACCTCTTGCTTTTTGCTCATAGCCCTTGTAACGGCGCACGCTAGATATAAGTTTGGTATGCTGTCCTCTATAGGATCAGGACTTTGGGAAATAATCGGTTTGTCGCTCAAAATCGGATCAACGTTAACTTTGCTTCCTGCTAGGTCATTGCCAAGCAACAAATGAATTCCGTCAAACGGGAAAGAGTCTATAACGCCAATTTGAACTTCCCCGGAAACCAATTTCGACTGTAAGTTTATGTTGTGCATTGGAACTGAGGTATATTTTTGTGCGTTAATTCCCTTTATCAAGGCATTTTTTCCTGAATAGGAACTTTCGGAAAAAGGAAGAATATTGGACAAAATCAAAGACTGAGACGAACCGGTGTCTCTTAGTATCTTAATTGGCAAACGTCTCGATTTATTGTTTTGAAATGCAACCGAGCCGTTAAACATGAATGGTTCGAATACTTTCATGATGGGGTCAGAGTGGTCAAGTGATTTTTGATCAAGAGCAGATTGTTGTTTGTTAATGGTGTTGTTGTTAGACACCAAACCGGTTGGCTTTGAAATCTGCTGTTCCTTACTCTTCAATTTGAAACAATTTGACATGGTGTGTCCCTCACCTCGGCAGAAACCGCATGTTAATAGTTTGAATGGCTTCCTTTGTTCTGGTGGCCTAAGTGGTGGTGGGATGTAACGCGATTGGTTTTGATAGCTACGAAAATTCTGATCGCGAGAGTGTTTGTTTTCAAATTTACCGTTGTTAAGACCGTTTAAATTCTCTGGATAAGGGTATTTCCGCGATGTTTGTCTGTTTTCCGGATTGACAGTGTTATTTCGAAGAAAGGACTGCGTTTGTGACTTGTTAGTGGAAAATTTATGAGTTAATGCAAATTCGTCTGCTAAGCGAGCGGCGGCTGTCAAGTCTTTTGGTTTTTGCTCGTTTATGAATGTGCCGACTTCGTTATTGATACATCTCTTGAATTCCTCAAGCAACATTAATTCGCGTAAACGTTGAAAATCCTTATCTATAGTTTCGGAAAGGTACCAGCAATCAAATAGTTGTTCTTTCTCCTGGGCAAACTGAACATATGTTTTATTTGTATTTTTGTCGAGATTCCTAAATTTTTGCCGATAAGCTTCGGGAACCAACTCGTATCCTTTTAGGATTAATTCTTTAACAGTATCATAATCAGAAGACAATTCGGGTGAAAGCTCAGAATAAACGTCACGAGCTTTTCCTACTAAAACGCTTTGGAGCAACATAGTCCAATGCTCTTTTGGCCATGCACAATTTTTTGCTACTTTTTCAAAATGTAAAAAATACTTGTCTACTTCCCGCTCCTGGAAAGGTGAAACCATTCTAATGTGTTTTGTAAACTCAAACATCGAACTCCTACTACTGCCTGAAGCATGGTCATTCTTCTTCTGAAGTTCTAATCTTCGCAATTCTAGCTCTCGTTCTCTAATTGCAAATTCTCTTTCCTCACGCAACCGTTCTCTCTCCATTTCCATTTTCTCTTTCTCTCGCTGCCACTGCCTTTCTTCCTGTTCTAGCTGCCATTTCCTTCTCTCTAATTCTAACTCGCTACTATTTCGATTTTTCTCTATTAATGAATTATCAGTGCTATTTTCTATGGACGAACAGTTTTGACTGTTCTCTTGTTCATATTCCTCTAACGCGGTTGTCTCGAATGTTCCTTGTTTGACTAAGTGTTTCACTAAAATTATTTGTATTTCGCGCTTTCGCAAAGTACCTCTTATTTCAATTTCTAAATGCCTTCCTAACGATATAAGGTCATCTTTCCTTAAATCTTTAAACTTCTCCTCTGTAGGTTCCGACATAAACTCTTCTGGCTTAAATTGTGACATTTCCCCAAATATAACTGGTTCACACTGTAAAAATTCCGCTAAAATTCCGCTTATTTTATTTTTTATTTTATTTATTTATTTTTTTTTTATTATCCAATTTTTTTACTTTACTTTTGTTTCAATTGCAATTACTGTTAATGTTTTGTGTTTATATGCCAATTCCCTAGACTTTTGAACTTTGACTTTTGCGTCAATTGGTTTGAAATTTGATAACGTTCGATACTAAACAATTTAATTTCCCGGGCGAGCCCCCACTTTGTTACGAGCGCGGTCCTATAAACTTCGATAATACTCGCTTTTGGTTCTGTTTCTACTCGCAACAAACACAGTGTGAATCAATTAGATTTATATAGTTATTTATTCCTTAACTTTCCAATAACGGTAATTAATGTCTCTATAAGATTATGACTTTAAGAAGATAGTATATCTCTGTATAAGTATATCTACTTATCTCTGTCTGACCACAACTCCACAAAGCCTTGTCTTCAACTTTAACTCCAATTCTCTTTGTTTAGTGCTTCTGCTTTTACAATATAATATTTAGGCACTGAGGCCTTACGAAGAATGCTATACGCATTTCTCTGCCCGTGGTTGGTTGTGCTCAGACTTTATACGCTTGGCTACACTAAAACGATAAGTCATTTCCCATGCACATGCATGCTATCGTGGTTTGTGGTATAGGGTGTGGATAGCTATTTGCTTACTCATGCATGTAACTATTTGCTTACTCATGCATGTAAGTCTGACTGAAGAGAATGCTATATGGTTATATGATTATATTATTATATAAATTATTAAAAGATGATATAGTGATTATACGTAATAGCAACTTTGAGAATTACGTGTTGCTACAAAACGTTGTAACAACGTTGTTTTGTATATATATATATATATATACACAATCGCGAAATACAAATAGATTATTTTTACTACCGATGCTGATTGTCTGCCCTAATCCAGGGGCGTAGAAAGGGGGGAAGAGCCCCCCAAGGGAGATACCCCAGGGTGGGATATCTTTCAACAACTGAAATCATCTATTATATCATTACGTTGTTATAATGATCTCTACGTCAGCTGCTACCCTTTCAGTTTAAACCTTGCAGCACACATTCATAATTCATTGATTTATATTGTATCATAATAATCATATGTAAATATTTGTGTTAAATTACATACGTGTACAGTCATGCATGCTGTTGATGTTAGGGTATGCAAACCACATACTGATGCACCTCTCTTAAAAATAAGAGCCTTAATTGGTTTTAAGATAAGGGAAAAAGAATGAGGCACGGCATATCAATGATGTCATCTGGAGCAAAATGTGTTAAATGTGTTAAGCCCCTCATTTTTTTTAAATTGCATTTAATACCTTGCATTTTTGTCCATATTGCAGTCATTTTGTTGTCATGGCAAATCGTGCTAATTATAAAAGAAAGTGGGCTGTTGCTAATCAAGCTCTTAGAGCTTCCAACTCCAATGTCTGTGAATATGTTGAAAGTGATGCTGAAAGTTCAATAGGCACATTGTGCAATGACTTGTTCAAAAACGATAGATCAGAATCCGATTCAAATGAAGAGCAAAACATTTCACCTCCTGCAAAGCCTTTTTTCAAACTGAACATACTGCTGAGCAATCTATCAATGAGCATGAGGCCAACTGTATACAAACCTCCTCTTCGAAACCCTTTAAAATACAGCAAGGTCTGTTCCTGTCCAGTCAAAAGCTGAAATGCAATATGTGTATTTCCCTTTGGCTAGAGAGTTGCTTAAGAATCTTGGTATGTTTTCGCATGTTAAAACATCTGGTGATACCTCATTGGAGCTATCTTTTAATATTGACGGACTTCCACTATTCAAAAGTTTGCAGAATGTCTTGTGGCCAGTTTTATGTGGCATTGTTAATTTAAAACCTATTGCAATATTCCCTGTTGTTTTGACCTATGGCACCTCCAAGCCAAGTGATTTAACCTTCCTTGACGAATTTATTAGGGACCTAGAATACCTTCTTGAGCATGGCCTTGAGTTTGAGGGCAAAAAAATTGCTGTTACTCTATGGTGTATAGTATGTGATGCGCCTGCAAAATCTTTTGTGAAGGGGACCAAATTATACTCTGGTTATTTTGGCTGTGACAAATGCTGCCAGAAGGGAATGTGGATTGGTAGGATTACATATCCAAAAACTGATAATCTTCATCTCCGCACTGACTCGTCTTTTAGAGGTCAGACAAACCAGGAGCATCATCATTGTCAGCCCATTTTGCAATTTAAAGATAGATATGGTTAGAAAGTTCCTGATAGATTATATGCATCAGGTTTGTTTGGGTGTTACAAAGAAATTAATTTTGCTGTGGATGAGAGGCAATCGTAATATTAGAATGTCAGCTGGTCAGATTAGGGAAGTCAAAAGTTGGTAGATTTAAAGGCATATGTATACCAAATGATTTTGCACGAAAACCTTGTGGTTTGGATGAAATAGACAGGTGGAAGGCCACAGAATTGAGACAGTTTGTTTTGTACTTGGGCAAGTTAGTTTTGTGTGGAATTTTACGTGACAATCTTTATGCTCATTTCCTTGTACTTAATGTTGCAATCTCCATCTTAGTTAGTCCTAGGCCCGTATTCAAAAAGCTCACTCACACTCAAACTCATTGAGTGGGAGATCTTAATCTGCCCATAACGTTTCAATGGCGGTATTTTCAGCCGAACAGGGGCTTGATTTTCAGTGATTTACCTTATATCTTTTCATCTATTGAGAGAAAACTTTCTCATTGATCAGCATTAACAAAATTTATATGTCACACTCAATGAGTGTGAGTGTGAGTGAGCTTTTTGAATACGGGCCCTAGTCTTTCTCAAATCTACAACTCTTATGCTCATGAATTGCTTGTATATTTTGTTCAACTAGGCTCCGTTTTGTATGGAAATGAATTTGTGGTATACAATGTGCACTCTTTAGTCCATTTAGCAACTGATAATAAGGAATATGGAAATTTAGATGAGTGCAGTGCATTTGCATTTGAAAACTATATGCAACAACTTAAAAGATTTGTTTGGTCTGGAAATAATCCACTGGTACAGATTGCAAACAACTGAGTGAGTTGTCGAATTCAAGAATTTGTGATGCAAAGGATAGCTGCCAAGTCAGCACAAAACACCCAAATAATTCATTTGTACTAAGAAACAACTCCTGTTGTGAGGTTGTTGGTGTCATCCCTCAACAAAGTGCAGAAGTATATCCACAGTACTCATGCAGAGTTTACGAGGAAACAGTATCATTGTTTGAAAATTTATGTGATTCTCGCTTAGTTGGTGCGTACAAAGCAAGTTTACAACGAACAAGAATGAAGGTTCCTTCTGTTGATTGTTTAAAGAAAAAAGCGCTAATGGTTAGACTTGGTCCGGACAAAATCGTTTTTATGAGTCTTTTACATAGAATGTAAGTTCTTAGGCGATTACTAATATATCTCGAATGATCAACTATTTTTACTATTCGCTATTAATAAATTATTTTCTCATTTTCCACACCTACTGTTACTTGCTGCAAAAGGCATCAGTTCAAAATGCGGAAGCTTTTTCCCTGTAGTTCTTCTACTTACAAGAGTTTGCTGTTTGTGTGGTCTTAGCTACCTATGTTGGCACCCACCTCCTTAGATAATATACACTTATAACTATAATAATAACTACATTCCCACTGACTGTGTTTGATGTCATTTTAATCTTCATGGAACTATAATTTTTATATTGTTGGTTAAAATAAATGACAAGTCTGTACATTGTTCATTTTAGATGAGTTTTGCTGTTGTGGAATTTATTAAAGAAAAAGCAGTTAAAGTTGTTGTACAGACCTGGATTGAGTCATGCAATGGAGTGAGATTGGATTAACATGATATTGTGCCCATTTAATTAAGCAATCTTGCTTTCTAATGCATTACTTTAACACCCTAAACGTTACCAAGACAATTTCAATTTTTGTCAAGTCAACACTGGTACATGTATCTTGACTATTGAGGTACATTTGCACCAATTAGGTTTTATTCCTACACCAAAGCAATTTTCTGTTACTGGCCACATACAAATGTGTCAAAACATGTGAAAAAGAAAGAAATGCCGGACCGGTCAACCTGGAGTAAATATGAAGTTTGAGTTTTTGCCTGCACGGGTATGAATTATAAGGGTTATGGCAAATAGTAAAAATATATTTAATAAGTTTTATATGCATGCACGTTCACTGATAGATTCCGTATAAGAGCCCCCAAACTTATTGAATTTGTCTAACTATTCCCAAAATTCGCAACAAAGGTATCAGCTTAGACTTGGTTCAAGTCCATATCTCAAAGATCGCGAGTGTCAGCTCCGAAATCATTGATTTCTTGTTGCTTACGTCAATATGAACAAAAAATAAGCAGTTTGAAAGTATGGCAATTGATGTATGACCAATTTAGACATACAAAGTGTACTGTCAATTACTCGTCGATTACAACTAACGCACCATACCCAAAAAAGTAAACATGTACGTATATTTTGTAGATAGTCACGAAGAGGCCATCAATATTTCCAAGCGAGCTGAAGAAACGTCACATGTTGAATGTAACTCAGACCACGAAAACAAATCTGCCCGTCACAAAAAGGCCAAAAAGCAAAAGGCTGAGTGAGATGTCTCCAGTTATCATATGGGTAAGTCTTTGCAGGGATAAGTTCATATTAAGCGAGCCTTGGCCGATATCCCTAATATGTAGGAAATGAGGAAATTCATGAATATCGTTCACTATCTTTTTCATTTTATATTTTATAATATATTATCATCCTTTATTTGTCGAGTGAGGAAATCATTTACTGTGTTTTGTATAGAAGTTCATTTGACTATTTACCTTTTTCAAGATGATGAAAGTAAAAGTGACAAAGAAACAGCACCTAGGCAGAGACTTCCTGTGCTTCCAGCTCCGCCTAATTTAACACCAACTCCCATTTCTCCTAGAGGTACTCATCTTGATCTTACTCAACAGAATGACATGATCTCTAGCTGCTTTACCAGACCTTGTCTGAATCCTATCCATGGTTTAGATGATGGATTGGTTGATTCAAGTTTCGTAGAAAGCAGTGAGTTTTATGGTCATAATCTGTCGTTATAAAGGTGCAGACAGCTTAGCGAACATCTGAAATGTGTTGGATTGTATTTTCTATTACAAGTTGCAACCAGTTCCTTGAGTATATTTTAACATTGGCAATAACAGACGTAGCAATATCAAAGGTGTCAACATCATATACAGTCTAATTCACGAATGTTAAGCTATATACAAACAAATGCCAGTTGTGACTTACATGTAAGGGCCGTTTCAGACGTTGAACCCTCCATGTGCCGAACTTAATACTTTTAATTAAGCACATGATAAGTTCAACGTTTGAAGAGATTAAGTTCAACTTTTTGAATTAAGTTCGACCTAAGCATTAAGTTCGACTGGCCAGGTCGTGCGGAATGACCAAAGCACAACAAAGCGCGACATGGTTTCAAACATCGAACTGATCATGTGCCGAACCAAATGTGTTTTTTGAGAAAACCGGTTTTACCTGTGGCTGAAGTGGAGGTAAAAATTACGCCGCAAATACTGCTGAACAGTGCATTGGGCGCTCATGAAAAATGTGTTGAGTACGGCAAAGCACAACGCGTTTGAAACTAACGTTGAGCTTTGTCGAGCTTGGTCGTGACATCAATGAAGCAACAAGAAGCCCATCGCTCAATACATAGTGATACGAATAAATTTCAAGGTAGGACTTTGAATACTACAGCTTAGCCACAGTTTATTACAGTAGCCTGTATGTTACAGAGAATTACATTGAGTTTTAATAATTACATGGTTGCAGGCTCATGCAAGAATATTTTAAATTTTCGGTTACAGTCGCATTTTGCCTCAATAATTTTAAATAGTTTCGCATTAAATGTTCTAAAATTAAATTTTTAATAAACCCGCCTCTTGAAGGCTATTAATTCTAAGTTGTGTTTTCTTACTTGAAATTAAAACAACCTCAAACATGAATTGTTTTCTAATTTTTTTTACAAAATGTATATAGATAGACAAACACGTGTTCTTTCTACCAGTACTCCTACAGGACGAGGAAAAGAGCAACAAAGTAAATATAAGAACGTTAACTTATTTTATTAAGCTGTTTTAATCTCAGGCTATAGTCTGCAGTATTGCAGTAATAAACTTTTTGTATTTAATGAGTAGAACTTGAAGAGTATCTATAACCTTTTTTTTTTTGTTATTTCACAGTTCGACATATTCGTGCAGAGCCTACAGTTGCAGAACGAGAAAAAGAATGTGAAAGTAATTTGAAATCGTTCTCTTTTTATTGGATTTCTACACAGCCTTTCATTTATCAGAGTCAACAAGCATGCGTAACTTAACAAATATTAGGTTTAGATATATCAAACAAACGTTAAGATATATCAATGCCAGTGCATGACATTTAAACCTTTTGCATTCTGTGCTTTCTTTCTGGTCAATTTAATTTACAAAATACACAAACTTTGAATTTATTTAGGCTAATTTATCTGATGAGTGCCACATCTTGTGGTACGAAACTAAATGGTAATAAAAATGCCTAGTGGAATTTGTTGACCGACATTTTCTTACCCTGTCATATATATTAATAATTAATGTAAAGCCTAGGAGCGCTACCTCAGTAGTTGCAAAAGTATAGGCAAGGTTTTGCTTGATTTTTCCTGAATCAGTCCCACAATTTGATCCCGTTATGCAAATTCATAATTATTATTGTTATTCATTTATTTAGAAACTCATTGTTTTCGCAGTCAATAAACATTGAAAATATTTGCATAGCGAGACAAAATCGTCAGCCTTGCTACGCTACTGCGGCGGAAATATATGCTTAATCAGCAGTCTTTATTACTTCTAGATTTCCAGGTTGCAACTCTAATCAAACTGGATACCATAATTGAGAAACAAAATGAAGGTCTCGCCATATTGAGACAGATTTTCACAGCTGCACAAGGGGCTGGTGATACAGATATCGTAGAAGATGTATTGCTGCAGCCAATAGACACGGTAGAGAAATTGAATGAATTCTCCAATAAGTCTGGATGATGAGGGATTGAAAAAAAAAACTAGTATGTTACCAAATTTTGTTCAGCTTCTACATTTATAAATTTGTAGCAAGATTAGGTATCTATATAAATTATAAATGCATAAGTGGTACGCAATTCTTATTTTCATGTAGGTACTTGTCTTTGGTTCACTATGTGGTCATGACGTGGGTGACAGTATCAGAAGAATAATGCCCAAGTTAGGGAGTTATAAGCTGTGTTCTCAGTTCAGCTTAAAAGGAAGGAAAGCGAAACGACCTTTTAAAGACCTTGCTATATACAAAGTTGTCATGAGTAAGTAACTATATTTTTATTTCCTGCAATATTTTCATGACGCATTCCGCAAATTGTGCCAACTAGCCTTTGTTTAAATAAAGATAAGTTCCCTCTAAGTACAATTCGGAACTAAAGGACTAATTTGAATGTTGGGTGGTCCAAAAAACCATTTTTAGGGAGGGGGTACCATAAAGTCCCAACTAGGCCAAACCGTGGAGTGACCTAGCTGGAACGGTAGTAGAGGTGTCTGAAAAGACGTCTAATAGGTAATTCTCAGGTCAGGCCTGCAGTGTAAACAAATTTAAGCGACCCAAGACATATTCGAGGCTAATTTCCATAAAAAACAAACGCGAACTCCAGTATTGAAAGTCGGCACTCAGGGGATGTCATAATTTGTACTATTCGTTTTGCATTATTTATTGGAATAATATCGGACTTGAGCCTTCAGTTTGGTAACAACTGTAAAAACAGTTTCTTTGAAAAATATATACAAAATAAAAAGTATTATAAGTGTAAAAACATCATGTACACCCTGGCTAGGTCAGGTAAAGGTATAATTGTCAGGTAAATGCTAGTCACTTAGTGTGAAAATGTACAAATTTATCAGATCAACATGATTGATCAAACGTTTCTCTTTCAGAGGTCTGTTTAAGGTTCCACAAGAACGTTACAGAGATAGATGTGGAGAAACAAGTTGGGGAGTTTTTAAAACATGCCCCAACTAAAACATTTACTCGAAAACATTTATCGCCTCGTCATGGGTGGTCAACTATATCGAAGCTCTTGCTCTATCTCAATAATTTTACTTATTTACAACGCTTGGGTCTGCATTGGAGGGACTTAACTCATTTCATAGTGATAGCGGTTTGTTTCCTTGCATTGAATATGGATGATAAATCATTCCCTGAACGTAACTCAGGGCTTTTGCAATCTTTACCCGATGGCAAGTCACCGCCATGCTGGCAACTTCGAAATGGTATATGGTTAACAAAATCATCTTTAATTGCTACTTGCTTAATATTGCTGGCTGGGGATGTCAGCTCTAACCCTGGTCCAGTACAGTCTGTGGACGATCGAAGAAATAAGATGACCTTTTGGTCTTTTAATGCTCGTAGTATCGTGAATAAAGAAAGAGAATTGAGGACTCGTTTATCGCAATGTATGATTTGATTGCCGTGACAGAAACCTGGCTGGATTCCTCGATTAACGATGGTGAGATCTTTCTTAGCTCCTACCAAGTTATTAGGAAAGACCGTTCAAGAACTGGGGGTGGAGTGTTGTTAGCATACAGCCATCATTTGAGTGTTAGAAGGCGTTTTGAATAGGAAACGGAGTGTGAAATACTCTGGTGTGAGGTTATTATACCTAATCCGCTTACAACAATATTAGTAGGGGTTTTCTATCGGCCGCCGTCAACTGGTTTGAATTACATACAAGAACTGGAAAGGTCCTTATCGGTGATTGAAGGTAGTGGGAATAACTCAACAATAGTATTACTTGAATTAGAATTTATTAAAATGAACACTTTTTTGTAACCTTAAACGGTTAAATTACAAAGGTTCAAAACAGGATAGGTATAATAAGATGTTACATAGTAAAAATGGAAAAATAGTAAGATATTTTACTATAAATTATTTACTTTTAAAATTACTTATTACTTACTATATTGTAAAAGAGATTCTTAAATAGGAAATGTTAAAAATTATCATAGGCTAAATTTACTTTGTTGTAGCATCACTTTAGGTAAAAAGGATTTTTAAAATCTATTTGTTTTACAAATATAATTATTATATTTGTCCGCAGATCTCATATCGTATTTAACTATCTTGAGTTCCGGAAATACTTCAGTTAATTGAGCGCAACATTTGTTCTTCATAAAGAACTGTTCACATAGTTTTTGACGGCGATCTTATAATGTGCTAATGTTCAAAGATGTCAAGGCTTCACTATACTTTAATGATGGCTCTATTATTTTCAAAGCTCTTTTTTGAACTCTTTCGATGTCGTCGCTTAGAAAATCTTGTATGTTATAATGCCATACCTGGCAAGCGTATTCTAATATTGGTCTAATGACAGTTACATAAATTGTTTTTAGGGTCTCCAGCATGGCATTAGATCTTCTTAATAATCTCAACATATACAGGCGTTTACTTGCCTTCTTTATAATTTTGTCAATGTGGATGTTCCATTTCATATTACTTTGAAGTGTCACGCCCAAAACTGTTGCTGAATCTACACGGTCAATTGGTATATCATTTACTTTTAAGGGTGGAAAAAGCCTTTTCTCAATACCAAAATCAATTATGAGCTCTTTACATTTCGAAATGTTAAGTTTCATACTGTTTTTTATGGTCCAGGTAGAAATATCATTGACAATTTCTTGCAGGTTAGATATACCATTAGGTTCAATGCATTCGCTGGCACTTGTGTCATCGACGTATTTCCATCGATCTTTCCAGTCCTCAAGTAGGTCATTTATCATTACCAAAAAGAGAATTGGCCCCAATACTGTCCCTTGTGGTATACCTCCATTAACCTTTTGCGATTCGGATACATAGGGGCTTATTCTTACGCGTTGTTCCCGATTGGTGAGAAAATTACGAATCCAATTTATAACTTGTGGGACTTCCAATGACATGAGTTTGCTTAAAAGAAGAGCATGGTCGATATGATCAAACGCCTTCGCAAAACAAGTAGGAAGAGCCTTATTACGTTCCCAGAACTATCCGTTTTACTTAGAATATAATGAATCAAACTCAGCAGAGCATGAGTTGTTGATGTCCCTTTTAGCAAACCGAATTGTCTTTTATCTATCTTATCCCAGATCGAATTGATTAACCAGTCGGCGATAAATTGTTCGCAAATTTTTACCATGGACGCCGTAAGGGAAATTGGACGTAGGTCAGTTTGGACGTCTTTTAGATGTTTCACTTTTTGAATAGGGATAACGTCTGCTCTTTTCCATATGGCTGGGACCGATGATTGTCGAATTGAGGCATTTAGAATAGAAGCCACTGGCAAAGCCAGCACCATTGCATTTGACTTAAACACCCAATTAGGAATATCATCCGGCCCTGGTGACTTTGACATGGAAACAGAGGACAGTTTATGATATACATCAATTTCATTTATCATAAATTTGGAGGAAATTTCATCTTGGTTTTCAGCTTGAATGTAAACTGGAGTACAAGTTAAAGGAACAAAATGCTGAGTAACTGAGACAAATACATTATTTATTTTTTCAGTAAGTTCTTTTCTGTTAATGATTTGGTCATTGACTACCATCGTTGAAGGGGATTTCTTTTTAGGATAATAAGCAGCTAGTTATTTTACAGTGTCCCACCATTTTTGTATCTGCGAACGCAGATATATTGCTATCGTGCGCGTACCGTACCGTGTGTTAGCACATAGCCATTCAGCGATGCGCTTATATAATTAGCCAATCAGCGATTAGTTTATTACGCGCTCACACCATAACCTAAAGCATGCAGAAAATATAAACATATACTCGTGACTCGCTATTGCAATTTTGGCTTCAAGAAATCTTTCTCTGTGTTTTTTTATCCAAGTTTTTCTGAACATGGAAACTTATCCGCATGAGGTAAATAGTCAATCTCTTCGGAGATCAAAACAATCTCTTCTGAGACGATTAACGAAACCTAAAGAAATTCACCAGTGAACCATTATACAATATACATTTGTATTGTATAGATAGCAGCTGTGTTAGGTGTATAAATTCAGATCACTATACGCGTAGCTGCTGTTGTCGCCACCGACCGACTGTACGGAAATTGACAAAGCAGACAAATACCAAGCGATCTAGAGACCTTGCACCTTTCAGGTTGCCTTTAAAGAGAATTATATTGGCTATGAGGAAGAGAAAAAGTAGATCCACCACTTTAAAGCATTATTTTGTAAGAAATGCCCCTAGGTCATCCATTTTAAATAAGATAGCTAGTAATTTCAACCAATGTTGTTTTCAATTTGTGCCAATGCGACATATTTTTATCAATTCATTCGGATATTTAAAGTCTTTTGTCAACTTAGTAGAAAAAAACATTTATATAGTAAAAAAATCATTTTGTAATGTTTTATACAGTCACAAGATAGCAGGCAATATTGCTAGTAAACAATATCACATATCTCAAAGGAAACTAATGTTTTCAGATATTGAAAGAAATCCTGGTCCTGTTCAAAATAACAGTCCCACTAGACTGTCATCAAATGTAGTATTAGAGCAAAGGCTGCAACGCTTTCATTATATTTAAGACCATTTGACGTTGGTGGTGATGGCGACTGCCTTTTTCGAGCTGGGTCTCATCAGTTGTATGGTGACCCTGATCACCATCTACAAGTTCGAGCATTTGGCATTGCTTATATGAGGGCTAATCCTGAGAGATTCATTGAAAGTAACACTGAAAACTCATGGTTAGAATACCTCAATATTATGTCCATGCAAGGGTCATGGGGTGATGCTATGATTATACAAGCTGTGGCTGATCAGCTGAAGTTAAAGCTAAAGTCATTAGTGAGACACATAAACAATTTTCTGAATCCATTATAGTACTGGGATATTCACCAACAGATCAACTTAGAGATATTTATTTAGGTCATATAGATGAGTATCATTATGTATCAACTTTGCCATCAGGTACTTCTTAAACCTGAAGACCTGAACAGTCAAATAGGAGCTCTCAGCCTAAGCAAAGAAGAACAGAATATATGAAAAAATACATGAAGGAAAAACGAGCTAATGAAATGCAGAGCCCTGATGCTAAGCAAAAGCGAAGAGCATATGCAAGGGGATATAGGAAACGCAAACAAGCCAGTGAGACCTCCCAAAACAGAGCACGTCTATATTACTGTCATGACTGACATTACTACATTATTACTAAGCATATTTCCTATTGCTTGAACAGCGGTAAAAATAGTGTAGGTAATCATCAAGCCCCATTCACCAGAAGACGGGAAATTAAAAAACATGGTCAAATCCATATGGTCCATTTGCTGTCCAAACTAGATTGTTGTGAGCAGATACACGTACGCTTAGCGTACCTATTTTTTACTATTTTTTCCAGATTTTAAGTCTTCGAGTTTCGATTTAAGGAAAGTAGCTTTTAATTTATCTCTAATCTATCTTTATTACTTGGCGATTTTAACTTCCCAAATATTGATTGGTTAGCTCCATCGCCTTCGACCTTATGCAACGACGGCATTTCTGCTTATTTTTGCGATATTGTTGATGATAACTTTTTACATCAAATGGTGAATATACCTACTCGATATGGTAACATTTTAGATCTTGTTCTAGTAAATAAACCAGAATTGATGCTCTACCTAAAAGTTGCTGAGGGCTTGGCTAGCTCAGATCATGACTCTGTCGATTTTGCACTGAAAGTTAAGATTGCTCATCAAAAATGTAGTCCCAGGCTAGTTTATGATTATAAAAATGCTGACTGGGAAGGCTTGAAGGAGGATTTTAGAAACATTCCATGGAATTGTATTGAATTGGTATCGGACATTGAGGTTGCTTGGAGTTCATGGAAGAGCTTGTTTTTCAAATCGGTTGAGCGCAATATCCCTATTAAATTTTTGTCGCCTAAGCGCAATGTTCCTTGGTTTAATGCGGACCTTAAGAAATTAATTCACAAGAAACAAAGGCTATGGAAAACAGCTAAGTCCTCAGGTGACCCTGATAAGTGGCTTATTTATAAAAAACTGAATAATTAAGTTAAAGACAGACTAAGGAAAGCTTATTATAATTATGTTAATAAGCTTACAAACTCTATGGGGGAGAATCCAAAGAAGTTCTGGTCTTTTGTTAAGTCCCGCACAGGAATATCAAGCGCCCTGAAAACAATAGAATTTAATGGCCTTATAGGGTATAGTCCTACGTCAATTGCCCACCTTTTTAACACATTTTTTCATTCTGTATTCAATAAACGTTGTGATGAATCGTCGGCTCCGCTCTACCCATTGTATATGAATCATGTTATTAAAAACTTGGTATGTTCGGTAATTGAAGTTGCTAGACTATTGTCCGAGCTGGATGTTACTAAATCTTCAGGTCCAGATAGTATTTCACCAAGAATTTTAAAAGAATGTTTTAAAGAGCTTGCTCCATCCCTGACTGCTTTATTTAATTTGTCATTGAGTACTGGGCAGTTACCTAATGACTGGAAGATGGCAAATGTAGTGCCAATTTATAAAACAGGTGATCGTGGTATGGTCGCCAACTATCGTCCTGTTTCCCTTACGAGTATTGTAGTCAAAATTTTAGAACGAACGATTCACAAACATATTATGAATTTTTTCTCAGAGCTGCATCTACTGAGTGAAAATCAACACGGTTTTAGAGAGTGTCGGTCTTGCCTTACACAACTATTACAACTAGTGCACAATTGGTTCTCTGTGTTGGATAAACAAGGCGCAATTGATGTTGCATTTCTGGATTTTGCAAAAGCGTTTGATAGAGTGTCTCACCCACATCTTATTAGCAAACTTAAATCTTATGGAATAAATGGGCAACTACTAGAGTGGATAAATAATTTCCTATCCAACAGAAAACAAAGGGTGGTGATTAACGGTCATGAATCGGATTGGGTTGAGGTTACCTCAGGTGTTCCCCAAGGTAGTATCCTGGGGTCTTTAATGTTTCTTGTTTATATCAACGATCTGCCATCAAGCGTGACAAGTAATGTTGATCTCTTTGCTGACGACAGCGTTATTCATCGTCAAATATCTGCAAGTAACGATTGTGTCCTTTTCCAAGAAAATTTGAATCAAGTGGAGGATTGGTGTGAGGCATCGTTAGTCGAATTGAAGAGTGAAAAATGTCGAATTGTTCATGTCACGAGGCAAAAAAATCCGCTTAATTACAAGTATAATCTTTATGGGATCCCTTTATCAAGTGTTGCTCAACATAAGCATCTCGGGGTTTGGTTACAATCTTCATTATCCTGGCAATATCATGTTAGTTATGTTTGTGGAAAAGCCAATCGGATCTTAGGCCTAATACGCAGATCATTCGGTTATAAAAATTGAAAAGGCATCGAGGTCGCCTTTAAATCATTAGTAAGACCAGTTTTGGAATATTGTTGCCAAGTGTGGAATCCATATTTGATAAAGCATGTGAACGCAGTGGAAAAGATTCAGCGTTGGGCAACTAGATTAATTTGCGGTCCTGATCAGCCCTATGTAGAAAGACTTAAGGAACTCAAGTGGCCGACTCTTGAATTGCGAAGAAAATACCTTTGTCTCGTTCAGCTCTATAAGATCATGTTTGGGCTTTGTGACATTGACAAATTAAAATATCTGGATATTGTGGGTGAATCTCGTACTAGATCTAACCATAACTTTAAGTTAAGACCTAAACATGCACGTACTAATTACTTTAAGTTCTCGTTTTTTAACCGCTATATCTTGGACTGGAACTCTTTACCAGCGGAAGTTGTGGAAGCTACTTCATTATCTAGTTTTAAGCAAAAACTAATGTTGTTTCTTCTTCAAAATCAGTATTAAGTTAACTTTATTATTTTTCTTACTCATATTAGTTTAGTTTCCAGGAGAGCAGTTTATGAATAGGAATTTAGTTTCCTACTGCTATCCCCCCTATTGCTGTTTCTTTGTAATAGTTATTGGGAAAGATCTAACCATAACTTTAAGTTAAGACCTAAACATGCACGTACTAATTACTTTAAGTTCTCGTTTTTTAACCGCTATATCTTGGACTGGAACTCTTTACCAGCGGAAGTTGTGGAAGCTACTTCATTATCTAGTTTTAAGCAAAAACTAATGTTGTTTCTTCTTCAAAATCAGTATTAAGTTAACTTTATTATTTTTCTTACTCATATTAGTTTAGTTTCCAGGAGAGCAGTTTATGAATAGGAATTTAGTTTCCTACTGCTATCCCCCCTATTGCTGTTTCTTTGTAATAGTTATTGGGAAAGATCTAACCATAACTTTAAGTTAAGACCTAAACATGCACGTACTAATTACTTTAAGTTCTCGTTTTTTAACCGCTATATCTTGGACTGGAACTCTTTACCAGCGGAAGTTGTGGAAGCTACTTCATTATCTAGTTTTAAGCAAAAACTAATGTTGTTTCTTTTTCAAAATCAGTATTAAGTTAACTTTATTATTTTTCTTACTCACATTAGTTTAGTTTCCAGGAGAGCAGTTTATGAATAGGAATTTAGTTTCCTACTGCTATCCCCCCTATTGCTGTTTCTTTGTAATAGTTATTGGGAAAGATTTATTAAATCATTAAATCATTAACTCATCAACTAAAATCGGTGGAAGTAGATACAGGGTAAAGTTCAATTGCATGGAAAAAGATCACAATGTGAAAGAGATCTCTTTCAATTTGTAGTCGCCGCTATATGAACATTTATGTGCACACAAGTGCCTATAAACAGATAAATTATGTGTTACTAAGATAGTTGACATGGATTGACAAATTGCTGTCAAATGGGGACCGGCTGGTGACTATATATTATAACTGCGCATTTTGTTGCCAAATGTGGTTAACTTTTAACAAAATTATGGTGTTAATTAATTAATTTTACCATGTGGTCAAGTCGGTTAAATGAATTGTACGCAGTTTTTGCAATAAATGCTTGGATGGTTTGTTAGGAATTTTAATTAATATTCTTGCAATATATCACAGAATATACCTACTAATTTGTACAATTTTTTTAGACATCAACATCCCAAAAATAATCCATGGATGAAAATAATGTGAAATGTAAATAAGTAAAACCGATTAATGTTACATGTAAAATGGATATAAATATATCAATTGTAAATGGATGTCTTATTAATTTGTTCCTTTAAGTGAAATGAGAAATAATCTAACACCACATTGTTTTTGTTGCTATTTTCAAGACATTTCACGTATTTTTGAACGTTGTCTAGGCTGCCTAAACAGTGCTATATACCGTCACGTCGGCAATAACGTTGTGACAACCTTTTCTGGAGTCCACAAATTTCCGTTTTGGCAACGTTGTGGGACAACGTTTTCACATCGTAAGTCAGAAGTTCTTTCAATGTTGTCTTAGCGTTGTACACAGGTCTACCACATGTCGCGTTCCACCGCGATATATCTCAATCAGCTTTCACAAACAGACTCAAAAAATCACAGTTTATTTACAAAACACAGCCTTATATACATTAACGCCCACACTATACTATAATACAATACATTTACAAACACAATACAAAACTGGGGTATAATCAGGCAATCATGCGTTCATGTTCACAACATCGCCCCCACCCAAACCATCAAATTGTCCCAATGATGGTGTCTCTCTAACTGTCCGTTTCCAAATTCCAAAGTTCTGACTGATCACCACGATAGGCCCATAGACGATTCCGATGAACCACTTTAAGTTTTCCCTTCGGGTTTCGTTGAATTCGATAAACAAGATCATTCAACCGTGTGATAACAACATATGGTCCCTCCCAAGACCGCATTAATTTGACACTTCTTCCTCTCTTCTTGCGAGGATTGTACAACCAAACTTGATCACCCTCGTTAAATACATTTGTCGAACTGTCCACATCGTAACGTTTTCTCATCGACTCAAAGCTTTGTTCAAGATACTTTCTCGCGAACTCCTGTGTCACTTGCAAGTTTTCTTGTAGTTCTTGAACGTAGGCAGAATAACTTTCAACAGTTTCCGGATCGGGTCGCCCACAAACTAAATCGACTGGAGTTCTAATTTCTCGTCCCATCATTAATTGTGCGGGGGTAAAATGGGTAGAAGCATGAGTTACTGTTCGATACGCCATGAGCAGTAAGGAAACATACTTTTCCCAGTCTTTTTGGTGTTCAGCAACAAACAAGGAAAGTTGAGTTTTCAATGTTCTATTGTAACGTTAAACCATTCCATCGGACTCTGGGTGCAGAGGCGTAGTCCGAGTTTTTTTTATGTTGAGTAAGGAACACATTTCTTGAAACACGGTTGATTCGAAGTTTGTTCCCTGATCCGAGTGCAGTTCGAGCAGGACTCCAAATCGGCATACAAATTCATTTACTATTACTGTGGCAACTGTTTTTGCTTCTTGATTTGGCAAAGGATATGCTTCCAGCCATTTCGAAAAACCAGTAAGTAGCGATTGTCCTTTGTGATCGAACCAGCGGACCCATTACATCGATGGCAACCCTCTCCAATGGCGCGCCAACAACATATTTTCCGAGACGAGCTTTCTTTCGTGTCACTGGGCCCTTATGTGAAAAACATTCCGAACAAGTAGAGCACCACAGTGTCACATCTTCACGACAACGAGGCCAGTAGAATTTCTCCTTTACCTTTTCCAGCGTTTTTTTTACTCCAAAATGCCCTCCGGTTGCGTGGTTGTGAAGATGAGTTAAAACTGCCCCTCGTAAAGCTTTCGGCAACACCAGCTGGAGTCGTGTGGTAGTTCCGTCCGATGACTCCCACTTTCGACTTAAATATTATTACGCAAACACAAACTGTCCCATTGTGCCCAGTAATCTTCGTCGCTTCGCTAAGAGCTGAAACGGCGGACCACGGTGGTCTTCCATTACCATCTTTTATCCATTTAATTACATGCCCAATGTCTGAATCCATTTCCTGAGCCTTCATTATGTCTTGCGGGCCCACATTTTCAACAAAATTCTCACCTGCCAAATATTCACAATCTGCATCCTCAGCTGGTAACTGTCCCCTGATTCGGTTGGCCACCAACGTCGACCTGTGTTTCTCATTTTCACGGTAAACCTCATGTGTTGCTCGCTCTTTTGACTCAGCTCTATCACAACTTTTGCAATGTTCTTTGAAACATGGTCGTCGCGACAATGCATCGGCGTTGAGATGATACTTTCCAGGTCGATGTTCAACCTGTAGATAATATTGTTGAATCTTTTGTAACCAGCGTGCGAGCTGACCTTCGGCGTTAGCGAAGCAAGGAATGATCTGTCCGGACAATAAATTTTTCTTCCATAAAGGTAGGAATGGAAATAAGCTAACGATTTTACCACAGCTAGTAACTCTCGTCTTGTTGTACAGTACTGACGTTGTATACGATCAAGCGACCGACTAAAATACGCAATGACTCGCTCTTCATTTTTCTGTTTTTGTGTTAAAACAGCTCCAATTGCGACGCCACTTGCATCCGTGTCCAATATCAATGTTCCTTCGTCACTCAAAAAGGATAAGACCGGGGTACTTATCAACAAACATTTCAACCGTTGGAACGTCTTCTCCGTATCAGTGTCCCATACAAAGGGTACATCCTTTTGTGTTAGACGAATGAGTGGATTTGCAATCTCACCAAAGTTCTGTATAAACTTTCGGTAGTAGGAACATAATCCCAAGAAACTTCTCATTTCAGCCAGGCAAGTTGGACGGGGCCAGTTCTTGACACTCTCCGTTTTCATGGGATCTGTTGCCACACCATTACAACTGATGATATGCCACAAGTATCTAACTTCACGACGAAACAGATTGCATTTTTCTGGAGAAAGTTTCAGATTAGCTTTCCTCAAACATGTAAACACTTTCTGTAAATTTTCTAACTGCTCAGGAAATGTTTTGCCATGAACAATTATGTCATCAAGGTATACTAGACAAACGTTCCAAGTTAACCCGGCAAGTACATGATCCTTTAAGCGCTCGAATGTGGCGGGAGCGTTGCACGACCCAAAAGGCATTACCCAAAAATGCCATAAGCCCTCACCAATACTAAATGCCGTCTTCTCTTTGTCTGCAGGATCCATAGCCACTTGCCAATAACTGGACTTTAAGTCCAGTGTGGAGAACCATTTCAAGCCACCTAATGCATCGAGGGTGTCATCTATCCTGGGCAAAGGATACGAATCTTTGATTGTCACATCGTTCAATTTCCGACAGTCTACACAGAATCAAAGACTACCATTCTTCTTTGCGACCAATACTACGGGTGAGGACCACGGGCTCGTTGATGGTTCAATCACACCGTGCTTTAGCATATCACAACGCGACAATAACGTTGTGTCCTGTGACCTATCCTTGAGTCCACAATTTTACGTTGTCCCAACCTTTTGTGAAAATGTTTTCACAATGAAAATCAGACGTTCTTACAACGTTGCCTCAGCATTGTACGCAGGCCTACCACAACGCGACAATAACGTTGTGACGACCTTTCCTTGAGTCCACAAATTTTCGTTGTCCTAACATTGAGAACATTTTCACGTGAGAACGTTTTCACAAGGTAAATCAGACGTCTTTCCAACGTTGCCTCAACATTGATGTGCTGGCTGGGAAGCTTGAGTTCTATTTAGCAATGATCGACGACTTCCATTTAGCAATTATCGAATCTCCAAAACCAGGTTTTGTAGAGGTTGAGCACCAGTAGAGATAAGATTTAATAGCCTTAGTCCAGTTTTTTAAAATTTTGCACGCATTGTTTTTACTAGCTTCCAGAACCTTTTTGACTATAGATTTTGCAATATGCCAAAATGTCATAAAGTGCATTGTTCCTTTTTTTTGTGTGAAACCATTTACCAATACCTCCATTTCGATCAGAAATAAAAGTTTATCTCCAAACCAGATGTTTTCAAGTGCGAGAAACATCTTTTTGCACCGGCCAACTCCATGGCAATGCTGCTGCCTGTCTCGTTAAACTAAAAATGCAAATTAGTCTCTTATACTCCAAAAGACTGTGTTTTAGCTAGATATAGCATAAAATTGTTTAAAATACCTGCAATAACTCAAAATGAACAATCTTTTGAAGTTTGCAGCAAAACATGCTGTACACACCATATTTAGCACTGTGTCCCATAGAATCAAATCTTCCATCACCACACCATGAAACATCTTGTAAACCTTTCACTCTGCCAACCAAGGCAGCTCTATACGTTTTCCAGTGTTTCAGTATGACTGGGTACAAGAATTTTGCTTGATGTTGATAGAAGGCTCTTGCTTGTCATTTTTGCACATTTTGCATGAAACTGGAACTGCACTTTTATTTTCTCGGATATCTGGCAGATTGTCACCAATGCTGGCAAAGGAACTATCTAATACATCTGACATAATCACGGAATCATCTAGGCTAGGTATCAAGTTGATCTGCTTGTTCTGTAATTATCTGCTCTTAAGTCTCTGCATCTTCCATCAGCTGTTTAGAAGATGAACAGGAACCTTCATTTTCTGTGATTTTGCAGATTACCTAAAAAACAATTAATACCAATAATATAATTTTATCTGTTACACAGCTTCGTCATTTAATTGAAAAGTGCAATATTAGATTTGACCCACAATTTATATTTGTTTGGCTTGAGTGTGGCAGGAATGTGTGTAGAGTTTATACAGCTAATACCACCTGGGCCCCCACAAGCGCAGTATAAACCCCCTCTTTTTGTCGTTTGCTGCCATGCCATGTGCCGACTAAAAGCAACGTTCCTTCTGGTGTATGTAGTTTACACTACAAAAGCTACAAAATTTTCTGGTGAACAAACCTAAGATTTCCATATTTATAAAAAAATCTTCCAGGATTTCAGTAAGTCAATGTGCGTAAATTTGCCTCAACATTATCAGGGTTGGGGCTCTAGACACTTCATTTGAAATAAATGTGGAGATTAGGATTTGCGCCACATGTATGGTGGCCCATCATTATCATTCCCATTTTTGGGTTTGATTGTTTATCCATTATGATTTTAATGAGAATATAAAAAAAGTTTAGATATTATTTCATAAATAAATTTTGTTTATATTGAAAGCGTATTTCGACTTAATATCGCAAAAATTATTTTATTTCAACTGTGTTTTTAGTTCAAAAGTTAAAAAAAAAAAAAGATGTTGTTGCTCAGCTAAACTGTCCAAATAAATGCGAATAATTTTTTTTTTACCTCTGAACGGCCCAACGTTATCATTGTATAAGTCCAGTTTATATACTTAGTCCAGTGGCTGTACATTTCCATTTCCTGCGAATGCTGTCGTGACGGCCATTGTAAACGTCGCGGAAGAAAACTTCACCATTCTATATTGTGCATATTATATCATGATGAAACGAAGAAAAGTAAAGGAGACCTGGGAAGACTTTGAAAAACGAGTCAGATTAAAACGAAGCGGGCAAGATCGAGAATTGTCATCTAAGAAGAGGGATCTTGGCAAGGTTCCGAATGATATTTTGGTTCAGAGGATGTCAACTAATCCTAGTGGAAGATTGTTTGAACCATTAGATACGAGAGATTTTGTACCATTCGGAGAAGAATACGACGAATTGTCCGTTGAGAATATCAAAGAAGCATGTGAACAGTTTTATAACGCGCCATCAGGATCATGTGATATTCTAGCCTTGGACAGGGGGCCTTCATGTACTAAAATGGAGCAGATAAAGGGGAAAAAAGTATATTTTATCCGATTTCTTCCACCCAGCGAGTGCAAATCGACCAAGAAAAAACCTGAAGTCAGCCGAGCAGGTTTAACGTCATCAGTCCCTATTTCGCCTTCAAAGATTGAAAAAGTCGATAGTACCAATACTGCAGCCCCTAAAACTAAGTATCCTAAGTCAGTGTCAATCGGCGATCTCCTTCGTGCTGGTAAGCTTGTTCGACCACCACAAATGACATCCCTGGATTTAGAGATGTTTGATGTAGAAAACTGCAAATGGGTTAAATTTTCAGTTTTGTCGGTTGAAATAGAAAAAACCAAGTTTGATAGTGGCGCCTTCAGAGATGCATTTCGAGCCAAGTGTGCTGACAAATCATCTAGCCTTTCAGGAGAGTGGGTGATAAAGAAGTATAGGAATGAAGCTATCAATACCATACAACAACAGCTTCAAATTACAGTAGAAGACCATACAAGAAAGCAGGTACAAATGCATGCTGTTGCTCGCAATTTGACTGCTCGCTTTGCAGCTAAAGTGCCTGTAGAATTTGGGGAGATTTTCACCTATGGCAAAGTATTTTACTCTGAATGGGATAAATGCCTTGTCACCGTAGAAGAATATGTACCAGGTGGCTTCACTAAGTATATCAATAATGATGGGGACATCATTGAAGCATATGATGAAGATTCCATTGAGATTGGGCAGAAAGCAGAGTGCCTAGTTCATTTTACCTATAGTTTTTCAGAGAAGAAACTTATGATTCTTGACATTCAAGGTTCGGGGCTGAAGCTATATGACCCAGAAATTGTCACTACAGATTTAATGGGGGAAGGTGAAGTATACTTTTGTGCAGGGAACCTTTCAACTATAAGTATTACAAACTTTGCTGAGAACCATAAGTGTAACAAGTTTTGCAAGATGATGGCACTTAAAGAGCTTGCATGATTTGAAACATTCTAAATGTTCAATATGCAAATTTAGCAAATCCTGTATATTGATAATTGATAACTTTATTGCTATTAACTTTTGTTATAGTTTGTTTTATTGATTATAACAATTACTGTTTAACTTAAGATAACTTTTGTAACATTTGTAACAACATATTTGTTTAAAATGGATATGAAGTTCAAACCATTCTAAACATTTAACATGTTCTGCTTTAGAAATCTGTATGCCTCAATTGCATTTTTTGCTTCAATCTTTTCAGGATTAGGTATCAATTCTGCACATTGTTGCCTGGCATGCTCTTCAATGCATGTGTAAGAGCATTGAGCATTCATCACTCCTGAAACCTCAGCTACTTCACGAATGTCCTCTTCGGACAAATGAATCCCTTCATTTGTAGCTCCATAATTCTCAGGAAAAGAAAACATGTGGTTAGGGATACCAGTAGGAATTTCCAGTTTTTCTTGGGCACGTATTCGATGAGAGTTCCAGTAATTAATGAACGTATTACACTCCCTTTGAACTATGGGTACATAAACATATGCAATCAATTGTCGATCATGATTAAAGTTTGGATCATACTCGTGTTTCTGTAACAACTCCCTTAATTGTGCTTTAAAGTACCTTTCGAGACGTTCATGCAAATCACGCCACCACCGCTCTATTTTATTACTAGTTGAAGGGCCATAAATAATTGAGTCAGTCGCATCATCCATAATTTCAAATTTGTTTACCAGGTATGCGTGAATGGTGGCCATTTTTCCAGTTTCTGTTCCACGATCAATTCTTAGATACCTTGATAGAAGCTTAGTTTGAAGAAGATGCTCAATATGCATTTTTCCCACAATAAAAGGGTTGGAGTTAGAGACACAAACAAATAGGAATAAAATCTTTCGAGAAAACGTGTCAATGCAGCCATAGATACCAAGAGGAAATGTCCAGTTCTGGTAGCCACAAAGTTTATCATGACCATCTAGTGAGACTACCCATAAGGGCCCTTCAGAAGTAAAATGTCCCTTTGTTTTCTTCCTCTTTTTTTGAAGATTCCTAGCTTCAAGGCCATCTGGATCCAAATCCGCCATAACATTGTAAGTCTAGGAACCTTCACATCATGTTCTGTCCTTAACTTCTGATTCATGGCCCTATAGCCCAAAAGTCTACCTGGCCCATCCAACTCTTTATGCACCGCATTTTTCACAACCTCGATAGGAGTCTCGTAATTAATATATCGAATATTAAAATGACGTAGACGTCGATCTAGAGTGGGAAGGCTCCAAGCATATTGTGGATAATCACGTCGCATGAAATCCAGTACTTCACACCTGCGTAAATTTTGAGCAACATAATTGCTTATATCACGTTCGAGGTCGGCGTTGTCTTCCCAGTTATCTGCCATAGAATGATTGAACACTTTTTTCGTTGATTCGCGGGAAATAGAAATGTACAGCCACTGGACTAAGTATATAAACTGGACTTATACAATGATAACGTTGGGCCGTTCAGAGGTAAAAAAAAAAATTATTCGCATTTATTTGGACAGTTTAGCTGAGCAACAACATCATTTTATTTATTTTTTTAACTTTTGAACTAAAAACACAATTGAAATAAAATAATTTTTGCGATATTAAGTCGAAATACGCTTTCAATATAAACAAAATTTATTTTTGAAATAATATCTAAACTTTTTTTATATTCTCATTAAAATCATAATGGATAAACAATCAAATAAACCCAAAAATGGGAATGATAACGATGGGCCACCATACACATGTATAAGACTTCGTAATATTTACATCATTGCATATAAATGCAAATGTACCCGATTATTCATCTTTTGGCTATTTTATTTTTAAAACTGCAAAGAACGAGCCCCATAAATGCGTAGTCATACAGACTTCTTCATCTAATGTTTTATTTGCGTCGGTCTACAAGACCGCAGAGTTTGGTCGAGCATACAGATTTATTATTATTTAAACGCATAATTACCAGTAAAATTTATATCGCTTTTGTGCTTTACACTATTAAATATGAGATGGACGTAGAAAAGGAAAATTTATCCTTAAAGTGAGCGCTTGTGTTTGATATAAGTAATATGTTGTATATTCTAGCTTAGTAAATTAAATCTACGATGTTCTGTGTGTCCATTAGCATGTGTTGTCCATGATCTTTGGTCACCTTTAAGCTGTGCAAAATATTGTCACCAAAAATTAAGGGCTTGTAACTTGGAAAGTATTGTATGGAGGATTAAGATCAGATTTTGCACAGTGCATTTTCATAAGTAAGTGTCTTATTTAGGACAAAAAAATGGGTAGTAAATTTTCACTTCATAGACACTTTAACAATTGTTTTTTTTATGAATGCGTAGCAGGAGATAAACATGTATGGCATAGATATCGATGGACCAACACCAGATCCAGAAGAAAACAGTGTTGGGTACCTCCAACAGCAAATCCGTTGAGTGGTGATAGTTTTGCCATCCTGCAAACACAAATTAACCTTCTGCGAGAAAGTAGTTCATTTGGTATCGACATTTATTTGGCAGTAAAAGAATTTATTGAACACAACATATAAAGCATATTAGTCTGAAAGGCCCTCAGATCAACAAGAATGTTTTTGAAGTGTTTGTGAACAATGTGAAAAAATGTTTAAGTACATTGTAAAAAATAATAATTGAAGACTACGAGTTTTATTGTACTGACTTTAGTTATATGCCAGTCCAGCAACATACAGTATGCCATCAACAAAAAGCACAACCATGAAAACAATATAGCTTAATATACTGTATATGCAAAAAATGTAAGCTTTGTTCATTACTTCATGCTCTTTATGTGAAAACGAATCCCCTGGATCCGTACATAAACGCTTTGTCCATGTCATTCCTAAAGTGTTGACATTCCTTGTGAATATATTGTCTGTAAGGTAATTACCAGGACATTGTATAAAGTCTCTGTGCTTTTCAGATTGCCAGCCTGATTTTTTATTATATGGTAAGTTGGGTCTGTTGGGCAGAACTGAATATGTGAATATTCACCCCTCCTTAATTATCGTTTTAGTTACGTCCCTGATTTTCAGATGCTTTCAAATCAGCTCAATTTTGAATTCATACAATACCTTTAATCAGATCATTTAGTTCAAGCACCCTTTTGTCAATGACAAAGAACATCAAAATCCCTTGAAATAGTAACTCCCTGTTATTATCACTGAGAAGAAGGGTTTATGCCAGACTCCAAAAGATAAGGCAACATTTTGTTGTGCAACTCCTCTGGTATTTCTCAATCTGTGTTAGCTAGCTAAAAAGAAAGAACAGATGAAAATCATCTAAATCATTGTGTTCCCTGTTTAATTAGTCCTCAACCCTTATTTGTTAATTTGAAAACTTACCTCGTCAATGCACTTTCGCAAATTGTTGTATGGCAAGGTCCTTTACTTGGTGGGAATAGAGCAAGATCTTTAGTGGAAAGATAATTCTCAACAGCTGGGGATAAACCATACAAGCCTGGACCTCCATGAAGTATGGAATGTCCAATAATCTTTCCAACAGCTTTGTATGTACTGGTTTGTCTTAACATTAATACCTCCTTCTTCAACAACTTACAAACTCTCTGACTGGGCCAACACCAACCCCATATATTACAACTTTACTGCATATTAAATGAAGATAAAATTAAATGAGCATTAAATGTGGTATAACAACTGCCTAAAATCTGAGGGCCTTCGTCAGGAGAGTTAACGGATTGTTTGCATAATAATAGCCCAACTTTTGATGACCAACTCTTGACTGTGCTCTTCAATCTTCGATTTCTTTCGGAAGCTCCAGTTAGGCTATTCGTCCTCGGGTCATCTAAAAAATGCAGGTCCATTCCACCACAGGGAATTGGAAACTATCTCGTCGACTTGTATACCTCGCGATGGTATATCACCTGGATTCATTGCTCCCGGACAATGATTCCATGACTCCTTATCCGTCAATTTTCTAATTTCATTTACATGTTGATTGACGTATTGCTTCCAGCTCTTCTCGTTACGAATCCAACATAGAACGGTTGTGGAATCTGTCCAATGAAATCTACGCAGTTCTCTGATCTTAATTACTAGCGGGTTATTTACTGAACTTGACAATCGAGCGAAAAGATTGGCCCCAAGTAACTCCAAGCGAGGAATTGTTTGTTGCTTCATTGGACAAACGTTGGACTTAGCTGCGACTAAACACACAACGATTACTCCACTTTCATAAACTGTTCGTAACCCCTGCAAACGCATGCTAGCGTTCACTAGCATATGAAAACCCTTGTAACTGAACTTGTACTATCTTTATCTTCGGAACAAAGTAGCATTGTGGTACTGTTATCCCGCCTAATTTCTCCATCTCCAAAAGGAGGTCCTTGTAAAGCTTGAGCATGTCAACTGACAGTTCGTCATCCCACTTCATTTTCTCTTTGCACAGTGTTTGGAACAACATTTTAAATCTCACTGTGAAGGGACTAAGAAAACCAATAGGGTTGAAAATTTGTGCTGCCGTTTTTAATACTGATCGTTTAGTTTGCGGAAGTTGCTTCGCACAACTTGTCACCTTGAAAAACTTGAAAAAAAATTCATCTTCTTTCGTGTCCCAGCTCAACCCTAATATCTTTGTCTTGCTCTCGTCTACAGCTTGCGGTCCCACAAAAGTTTCAATGTAAGTACGATCATCTTCA
>NW_021163272.1:0-25000 GCF_004324835.1 Dendronephthya gigantea | reverse complement strand
TGCCACCTTTGGCGTGAGAAGGACAGCCGAAGAAACACAGATAGAATTCGGTACAGCCGCTAAGAATTTTGTCCACAAAGACTTTTATGTCGATGACGGGGGCTTACTTTGCAGTCAACAGAAAAAGAAGCAATCACCTTGGTAAAATCCGCACAAGCTATGTTAGCGACTGCTCAAATTCATTTGCACAAGATCGTATCCAATTCTGTCGCCGTTATGGAAGAACTACCCATGGAAGATAGAGGGAAAAGCGTTCAAGACCTAGATTTCCGTCTCGATAGTCTTCCATCACAATGATCTTTAGGAGTCCAATGGGACCTAGAAAAAGATTTGTTTACCTTTTGTGTAGCCCTACCCAACCAACCATATACACGTGTAGAAGTCTACTTTCCGTGATCAACTCAGTGTACGACCCATTCGGAGTTGCCACCCCAGTCGTCCCGAAGGGAAAACTTCTACTTCGAAAACTAGTCATCTTAGGGAAGAAGGACAGTGATACCCCTTTAGCTTGGGACGACCCACTGCCCAGCAACCTTACGACTGAATGGAATCTATGGAAAGATGCCCTCCATGATTTGGAAGACATTGCACTTCCGAGATGTTACCATCCTAGGGACTTTGGATGAGTTGTTCAATCAAAGATACATTCTTTTTCCGACGCAAGCGAGGTCGGTATAGGAGTTGCTACCTATCTTAGACAGACAAATGAAGACAACGAAGTAAATATCTCATTTCTGTTTGGTCAGGCCAGACTGGCTTAGCACTTGACAACAACTTTCTGGTGGGACAATTTTGACAGAAATGTTGAAACTGCGAGTGGAGCAGGGTCGATTCACAATACACCTGGCATAGTGTTCCAAGAAGAAAGCGAGTCCACAGTCATCGCAAATACCACGGTCAGCATAACGAAGTCTAAGCGACGATCACTATCACTACCTATCTTAGACAGACAAATGAAGACAACAAAGTAAATATCTCATTTCTGTTTGGTCAGGCCAGACTGGCTTAGCACTTGAGCAGTTTGCTTATGTTGTACTTTGCATGGCGAGATGAAACAGATCTTCGAAGTACTGATCAAATGTACACATCCAAATTTTATGAACCTGACATTCAGGCTTTTATTGAACAAAACAGGGCAAAGTTTGAACCTGACGCTGATGCTATAACTGAGGCACTAGAAGTAATCAGAAACAATCCAGGAAATATTCATTTGATTAAATGAAAGATCAGGAAAATTTAAATCTCAGAAATGAGACACCAATGATATGGTTCTCTCATGGTGCAGACAATTAATAAAAAATTTTAATAGTGTAAAACCTGTTGAGGTAAAACCAATCTATCTTTTTTCTAACTGGAGGTGGTGGTGCAGGCAAAAGTCACTTGATTAAAACAATGTATCATACAGATGATGCAAGATACGAGACTTTAAACATCTTACTTTTAACCCTGTGTTACCAACTGTTTTGTTATTGTCACCAACAGGTGTAGCAGCAATAATTATTGATGGACAACTGTTAATACTGGGCTTGCCCTTCCTAAAGAAATTAGTGATAATCTTTCTGGAATGTCTAAACAAAAGAAGACACAGTACAGAATTTCTTAAAAAAAACAAAAACTTATAATTATAGATGAAATATTCATGGTTGGAAACATAACACTATTGCATATCCACCAACATTTAAAAAAACTTTTTGGTGTGTTATCAACTGATTTATTTGCAGGCATTAGTATTATCTGTGGGTGATCTGTATCAGCTTCCTCCAATAAAAAAGAATGTCATTTTTATAATTACAAAATGGAAACTCACAACCTTTGTCATCCATGGCATGTCTTCAAAATGGTTGAACAGAAATCATGAGACAAAAAAATGACAAGGCATTTAGTGAACTTCTTAATAGAATTAGAACAGCTTTGCATACAGATAAATATTAAAGTCCCTCAGTCCAGATGTATAACACCATCCAATTCTTACTATCCATCTGATGCTCTTCACATTTGGGCTGAGAATGCTCCTGTTAATAAACATAACCAAAATAAACTCAAAACAATTCAAGCACCGCTATTCATTCTTAAAGCAAAAGATCAATATCCCAAAAATCTCAATAAACAAGATATCAATAGATTTCCAGCAAGAGGACGATCAGTAACAGGTGGACTTGATTTGGAAATTCAAATTAAAGAATCCGCCAGAATAATGCTCACTAGTAATATCATTATACAAGATAGACTTATCAATGGCCAAATGGGAACTGTTTTTAGAGTTCATGTGAACGTCAATAAGGGGCCAACTGCTCTATACATAAAATTTGATGATGAAAATCCTGGGAAAAGAATAATAAACACTAATGGCAATTCTTTTGCAAGAGAAAATCATGTTAAAAATCAAAGTTAAACCAGACAAAGCCTCCTTCCCTGAAATTCAGAGAATACAGTTTCCTATGGCACTTTCGTGGACATGTACTGTTCACAAAGTTCAAGGATTACTTTGGAGAATGTAGTTGTTAGCTTGGAGTTGAATAAACAAACATCTTTCAACTATGGTCAAATCTACGTAGCCTTAAGCCACGCTACCTCTTTGCAAGGTTTACACTTACTTGGACAAATACAAAGTAAACATATAAGAGCAAATCCCAAAGTTAACCAAGAATATTAGACCTCGAAACCAAGGTTCCTCCTTAACAACTTCAAATGAAAATTAATCTTATGACATCTTGGTTCTAACCATATCACTGTTGAATATTAGATCTCTAAGAAAGCATAGTAATGATGTCAAGTTACATTCACAATTGTTCAATTCTGATGTTCTTGCATTTACTGAAACTTTTACCGAATGACTCAGACACTGAAATTGCTGATAATTTTATTGTCAATATCATGATTCAGATAAATACTCCAGTATGGCCAACTGTACTAGAAACACTTTAAATGGAAGATAATGAACATTTATCTTCCCCTAATAGTTAAGTTTGTTTTTTCTACACTAAACTAGAATAATCTCAGTGCTTCCTTTTACTGTATAGAACGAACAACTCTAACATATCACAGTATATAGCAACATTGAAATATATCTTTAACATTTACGAAATTTACATGGTCTTGGTGACTTCAATATTAATTATTTTAATGACACTAAGGCCCGTATTCAAAAAGCTCACTCACACTCACACTCATTGAGTGTGACATATAAATTTTGTTAATGCTGATCAATGAGAAAGTTTTCTCTCAATAGATGAAAAGATATAAGGTAAATCACTGAAAATCAAGCCCCTGTTCGGCTGAAAATACCGCCATTGAAACGTTATGAGAAGATTAAGATCTCCCACTCAATGAGTTTGAGTGTGAGTGAGCTTTTAGAATACAGGCGTCATTCTCAATCACTGATGTCATTAATGGAATCTGTAAACTATACCAAAGTTGTTACCGAGCCTACATTTGTTTCTGCTGGTAGTTAATTGGACCATGTCTATGTTAGGCCTACTTCTGTATGAATAATTAACAATTCCGTAGTGGGCATTTATTATTCTGGCCATGATGCTATTGTCACCTCACTACAGTTTTCAAATCATTTTTAGCAATATTCTGTAAATACTAACTACAGCGTATTCCAATTTTTCTTTTTCATTATTCGCATGCCAGCCATAGTAAATCGTATTGTATAATACCTCAACTGTACATACTGTATCAGTTCCAATCTTTTCCCAACAGTGACAGAAATCATATCTAAATATCAAGATGTGAGAAGACATCCCCACAACCCAGGGTGGCATCATCTCTAGTGCGTTCTTTCCCAGATGATTTAGTGGATTTCTTAAAAAGTAATGGTACAGTAAGATTTGTCCATTTCATATACCTACTGTATACGGTAACTTAGCATGATCATTATGATCAAATAACTGATCAATTTTACGTTTTTTTTAGATTGAAATCCAGCCACGAAAGGTCAACTTTACATGAAAAATCACTCTACATTGGTAAGCAACTAATTATATACATATACAATATAATTTTATTATGTATACAAATACTGTACAGGATTTCTCATTTCCAACTGTGAGTCCACTTTCCTGTAATCCTGTGATCTTCAAGGAACTCTGTACTCTAATTATCCTACTGGCGTTTTTTCCTTTTTGAAAAATGCATGTTATCTTCAAAATCCCAAACTTTTGTTTTGCGGCTTGAAAGCAGCATGACTTTTTATAATGATATATTTCTCTACTTTCTTAAAACAGAAACATCGGCAATATCTTTTTCATGGATTGCAAATGACGCAACATTACCTTTTCCTTATTTTTAGACTTGTTTTGTGTGAACCAGGCCACAGCTAAACCAGTACTTTCACACTCACTACATCATTTCCCTTTTGTACTGTAGTAACTGATCAAGAATCGGTGTATCATTATATGTGGACAAGGACAGATTGAGCACCTTATCATCCTATACAACTTATGTGGAAATTGGTAATAATGTTGTTCCCACAACTATTGCAATCTAGGCTAAAAAAGAACCACTACGAAAAGTACATTGGTCACTAGCAATGCAATGGTAATTAACATAAGGTAAACATCTGCAAAGAACTTACTCTCAAAGTCATTTCTGAGATTATTTTGTCCAACAAACATTCATTGCAGGATTAGAACTGAAGCCTGCTTCACACTGGTCCTAAGAATCTGGGATTGTCTTTTTCTAAAGTCACTGGTGCGTAAATGCTTTGTCCATCAGAAAATAATACAATAGAACTGCAATTCTTAGGAGCTAGTATGAGCCAGCCCTTAACAACAACCACACTTGAACATTGTGCATTAACAGCTTCAACGGTATAACGACTGTCAAATCATGATTAATCATATGGCAATTGGTTATCATATCTAATCTGTTAATGGTTACAGCATGTCCATGCTGGCAAAGGAGGAAAATTCAATAGGGAATATAGTCTAGAGTATGCATTAAAAAATTTAAGGAGTATATACAAAATAGACATTAAAGAGAAATATAGAAATATAACCTAAAGTTTTTTAACACCTAATGAAGCATGTACGTCATCATATATGCCACAAGTATCAGAAAGACCTAAAGGTCGACCAGCAAGCAATTTAGCCTATTATGATCTAAGCTGTGCTAAATTACGTGGAAAAAATATACGAGGAGAAATAAAAAACAACAATAGGGTGGTTATATTTCATTTTATACGGCAATGTCAAAAGGTGCAAGATATTTAAAAAAAGCAATTAATCCTAAAACGAAACAAGGACATCTAGCACAAGCTTTTTATTCACTATATAAAATAGAAACAAGTTGTAAAATGTGTAATATAAAAAAAGAAAATTAAAGAAGCAAAAAGGAAGTTTTGGAAATTATTACAACACACCAATTAGTTACTGTATAATTCCTGGATTATAATCCGATTATAAACATATGAAAATATATTAGGGAAAAAGACAAAAAGGCGCTTCGAGATGGTTAATGGGCGAATGAAGTGTGGAGTAAAGAAAGCAAAGAAGAAAAAAATATTGGATTATTTATTGATTATAGACCAAATAATTTTTTTGTAATTAATATATAAAAAAAAAATAACATCAACATAAAACAACTGGTAAATGTATTCTTCCTTTCTTATTTCTTAAAATCCAATAGGGGCTAGGAATGCACCAACCAGGAAAAGTTGTCTTTTATTCAAATAGGAGACCGCATCAAAGAGGAATGGGTAAGCAAAAACATCAGAGAGGGAGAGGTAAAAAAATTTATCGGATAAAACAAAATGGGAAACAACAATATTATAAAGGAAAAAATATGTCTTATGAAAAAAAGGTAATGGCACAGTTTATTTTACTGAACAGGGGATTCTAGAATTTTGTTTTTGGCCTCAAATACTTTTTTGCGCATTTGCACCATGATTTGTGAGTTCCATTGTTCATTACTGGAGACAATGTGCACTGTTTTGATAGGCAAAGAAAAATTCGCTTGGAAATGTGTAACAGTTTCAAAAAGGCTATATTATGGCACATCAAGCTACGGTTGGTTTTCCATTTCAATTGCTGCTGTATGAGTTTGTTCAATTGCCGACTGCATTTGATTTGACAAAACAGGCAAATCTCTTGTCAGCAAGATGTTTAGAGCTTCCGCATTTTCTCTGGGAAGTGCATGATATGAACGTCTTCCTGCTTGCATTAGCGAGACAGGAAAATTCTGCCCAGCAATGCCATTTAGCCCAGGAATTTCAGGTCTGACTTCTCCTGGGTTGTCATCATCGTCCTCATGATAAGGTGGTAAATCTTCATTATCATCTAGAGGTTCAATTGGTGGTTCAAGCTGCCCATATGGTTGTTGAGGTGGTCGTGGCTGAATACCCTGTGGGTTTTCCTGAAACCATGGTTCAGGTTGCTGCCATGGTGGACAAAGTTCTTCAGGGTGGTGGTTGTGGAGTGGCCTGCAGGTAGTTAAATATGTTTGTTCAAAGGTAAAATGAATGCACTTTTAACCAAAACAAATGTGTAAATTGCAAATTTTTGGCCCTTTAAATACATAGGGGTGATAGGGTAAATTAGTTGTATCTAGTTACCTATACTATACATTTTTAAGTTAAATCTTTATGTGTATAATACAAGACTACTAGCGAATTAGTTGCATTTATAGTCCGACTTAAGCGACATACAAATAGTAATATAAAGCCAGTTTCAGACGTCGAAGTTTTCATGGGCCGAATTGAATTCATTAACATTAGGTTGAGCGCATGAAAAGTTCGACCTCTGAAACATGCCTAATATAGATTTGTCAATGCACTGTTGTTCACATTATTGTGCAAATACTGGGACTGGGAAATCAAAGACAGAGACTCTGTGGAATCAGAGCTATTAATATTTTTCTAGATGGCTGAAATTCCTCTTTGCTGTGCTGTATGTCGGTCTGAATGTACTGGGGCACATAAATGTTCTATATGTCACAAAACAGTACATGTTATTTGTTCAGAAGCTAGTAAAAATAATGATGATGAAGGTTATGGATCTGCTGTGGTCTGCAATAATTGTTCTGAGCAAACGAACAACCAGCCTCCTATTAAAAAGACACTGGACTGGGCCATTAAATACCCTCCAAGGACAGGCACAAACACACTCAAACATAAAAAACCTCAACCTTCTAATAAACATAACCGTCAGTTTGAAAAAGAGAAACGGTGCATTTGTTTGAACTGTTTTAAAGATGGCGACAACCCCGGCGTTTATGTTATGCAACAATAGCACGAAACAACAACATATTTCAAGGCGACATTTAGGAGAAACTATAATAGACCAGGAGGAGATGGGGGAGAAGGTCATCCAGCGAGGAAATTTACGAGACCAAGGTTTATTAATCAAGTTTGGGGTGCTGATTTCGAAAATGCATGTTATACGGACCTCCAGAGGGGCGTTTGCCTGCATTTTCGAATTGAAACCTCGCAATTACTTTTTAATTAAATTTGTATTAGCTATGCAATAAAATATGCAAATAAATGCACATAATTAACTAGCCATCGATTTAACCAATCACAACCCAGCTACAACTAAAGTTTTTATCTCGTTGGTCAGTATATTTTCCCTAGCAACACATAGCAACCAAAGAAATTCAATATATTTTCAGTGTAAAAATGCTTTAAGGAGGTAATATTAGCTTTTTAAGACTCTTTTTGGATTCTTCAAAGCTTTCTAAGTAAAACATAAGTGTTCAAATGATATTAAAACAAGTTACCCATGCTGTAAACTGATAAACAAATTTGACAGTCAGCATGGACCCTTGTTCATGTATTATTCATTACGATTTTTTGTCGACTTCTGATAAACTGATCAAGCTGAGTGAAGTGTCGTTTAAGACTTTAACTGAATGTAAGAAAATACGCGAGTCGCTTGGTGGGGAAAATCGTCACAAGGATCAATGCAAAGGTATACCGGCAGTTTTAAATGAAGAACCATTTTACTACCACAGGGAATGTTACCAAAAATTTACTTATGCTCGGGCATTGCACAAAAGAAAATTGGAGAACGAAAATGAAAACATGAAAAGCAACAAACGACCTTTGAGAGCAAGTTCTTCGACAGGTGCTGCATGCTCTAGAGGTATATTTCCCAAACAATGCATGATATGTTCAAAAGAAAGAATAAAAGTGGGCGGAAAATTTCAATTTCCAACGAAAATTGTTACTAAATCGGCTGAAGAAACACTGAAAAAGGCTGCTCAATTAAGAAATGATCACACCATGATTACTGCAGTCACAGGTATAGATTTAATAGCAAAGGAGTTTAGTAAACATCAAACGTGCTATATCAACTACACACGCATTGCAAGAGAAACGAAACCAAGTAATTTAGTTTCTTCTGAAAGAGATGTTTCCGGTGACTTTCATTCGGTTTGCAACGTGATTGACAAGCTTGTGCTAGCTCAACAAAAATGTGTTTCAATGCAAACCATAGTTTCTGCTTAGGGAATAAATGAGGGCGATAAGCAGCAGAGGTACAGATTAAAACAGCGACTGTTAAATAAATATAAAGAACAATTATTGTTTATTTCGTATGAGAAACATTCTCCACAACTCGTAATAAGCAAAGATTGCTTGGAGAAACAAAATTTAACAAATATTTTAGAGACGTCCTGCTGCAATACAGTCAAGCGAGCTGCAGCTATTCTTCGCGAGGACGTAATAAATATAATCAACGAAGCACCAACATTGCCATGGCCCCCAACCGTAGAGAGCCTAAAGTCAGATGCAAGGAGTCCCCCAGCAACCCTAGCATTGTTTTACAATCATTTGTTATCTGCCGCTAATAGTCATCACGATGCAAGTTCAAGAACCGACCGTTATGTAGATTCTTTTAGTCAAGATATTATGCATGCGGTCTCGCATGGGGATTTTGTGACACTCAAGCATGCAACGTTGGGACTTGGCCTACACAGCCTCACTGGACAAAAATTACCACTGGTAGTTCTGTCAAGACTTGGCCATTCTATCAATTACGATCGAATTTGCGAAATTGAAACCGCACAAGCTGAACTAGCCCAGCACTTCCAGTCTATGTCATTTTATACTCCTGTAATGCCTGTAGATGCAGAAAGCAAAGTGACAACAACTTTCTGGTGGGACAATTTTGACAGAAATGTTGAAACTGCGAGTGGAGCAGGGTCGATTCACAATACACCTGGCATAGTGTTCCAAGAAGAAAGCGAGTCCACAGTCATCCGCAATACCACGGTCAGCATAACGAAGTCTAAGCGACGATCACTTAAAAATCAAGAACCAGAACATTTTCCTTTTTTTACAGTCAATCCGAAGGTTGAGCCTCCATCGTTTCATGAAAATAACGCTGTTCGCGTTGAGCAAGAAGCTGAAGAAAAGTGTAACAATTTATTATTACTTTGGAAGTCAGCGCGTTATTTGTGTTCAGCTGATCAGTTGAATCCACGCTTTGTTGGATGGGTGATTTTGATGTTTAAGAAGAATGACAGCAAAGAAACAAAGATGACTTATTTGCCTCCAATCCAAAAGCCAATAACTGATTATGCAGCATTTTTTGAGATGTTCTACAAATCAAGAGAACTTGCAAAACAAGCGAACATGGCATACACACATATAACACTTGATGTAGGAGCAGCTATTAAGGCTTACCATTTAATTTGGAACAATCCTCAGGCATGGTCTGATATAATTATCCATTTGGGGGATTTGCATGCCATGATGGCATTTTTTGGCGTTATTGGCTGTTTTGTTAGTGGCAGTGGTTTTGAAGATATCCTTTTCCAAGCGGGTCTGTGCAGCAGTGGAAGTATCGAGGGTTTGCTTTCCGGCAAACATAACCGTAACTGGCTATTACATGAAGCTTTCTCAGAAGCATTGGAACGTCTTTTTGAAGAGCAGTACATACCAGAAGTTCCGGAAATGTTGGTAAAATTTGCTGAAAGTCCACCAGGTACTATTGATGTGGAGGATTTGTTGTCTGATACAACCGTTAAAAATTATATAGCACATTACAATCAGCAATTTGACAAATGCTTCAACGGGGAATTTGGAAAGACGCCACACTTTTGGGCGCTCTACATGACGATGGTTGACCGCCAACAAAAGCTCCATTATGCTATTAATACGAATGATTACAAACTTCGCTTACTAATTTGGCGAAAATCGTTACCTATGTGCTTCGCGACAAATCAAGTCCATTATTCTTGGTATGGAACTTTCTATGTGCAATATTTGGAGCATTTGGAATGTACCCATCCTGGAGCAAAGGGCGAGATCGAAGAAAATGGTGTATCTGTTAGGCGAAACACTTATGGAATAGATCAGGCTGTTGATATGGCTGGTGAACAGAGCTATATGAAAAGTGCAAAAACTGCTGGTGGAATTAGTCAATTTGCTGCTAAAGAAAGTACCGTTGCCAAGTGGGTCATGAACAGACCTTTTCAAGCACGATTCGCAGGAAGTTTGATTGAAATTGGTGATCTCTCAACGACATCATCAAACTCCAGAAAATGTCTTCGTCCCAGTGAAATTCTAAAGTCAGAAAAAATGGTCAAAAATATCATTAATGCTCTGAAAACACAGTTTCTGAATCCTTTTCAAGAGGACATTGACAAATTGAAACTATTCAACTTAGTATCCGGATGCCCAGTAGACGATGCAATCAGTGAAAGTTTGCTTTCTCTTCAAGATGACGGCATTCAAGCAATGAAATCGTTTGAGAGTCGTCTAACAACTAAGGAACCAGCGGAAACGTTCTTCGGCAAACTGAAACGAAACAAGTTCAAGTCGTGGAAAGATACATCCAAAAAGGTTGTAGCGAAGAAAGATGGAAAAGCAAAAGAGTTAGTGTTCCAAAGAGACATTCTTGGAATTCTTGTTGCACATTCCTTTCAGTATAAATCAGGTATTGATATCGATGCTGTATTACAGTACCCACTTGCGCCAGTTTCAGTTCCTCTTAGTACACATGATGGTGAAATCCGCAAAACAGTGAAAAGTAAGTTATTTGATGCTGCAATGAACGATTTGCTTATTGTTCCAAAAGAAACTCTGCCTGGTCAAGACACATTGAATACTTATTTCCTCGATGTAGCAGCTGCAGTTAGAAGCATTGTCGGGAAACCTGAAACAATACGAGAGTTGACAGCAAGAATTTTGCAGATGATTCCTTGTCAGTACACGAAAGTATTCTTGGTTTGTGATACATATGAACAAAACAGCATCAAAGCAGGTGAACGAATGGCACGAGGATCAAGCAACCGGTATTTTTTGGCAAGCCCAGATATGAAAGTGCCCTATGACTTCGCAGATTTCCTTCGTAATGGGAATAACAAAGAAATGTTATTCAATCTCATCCAGCAAGCGATTGTGCATGGAAAATCCTCTCTTAAAGGCAGAACCATATTTTTTTCCAACAAGCGAGATTGTATGATGATCAACGAAGACCAGGCGATTCTCGTTCCATCTTTATGCTGCAACCATGAAGAAGCTGATACAAAGTTGGTTGCTCTAGTTTTTGCTGCTGCTAATATGCATCCAGGGGATTCAGTCATGGTTCGGTCACCATCTGGCGATATTGACATTTTGGCATTGTTTGTTTCACATGATTTTGGAGATATAACCGTCTACATAGATAATGGGACAGGGAAGAATAGGAAAATCATCAACGTCACATCTTCAGAGCTGTCAGCAGAGGAGAAAGTTGCGCTAATTGGACTTCACACATTTTTGGGAAATGACTATGTATCGTCGTTTTTCCGCAAAGGAAAATCTGCATTCTGGAAAGCAATGCTAAAGCGGCACAAATTCTTGGAAGCATTCGGTCAACTTGCAAGGGAGCTAGAAGTCTCTGATGAGCTCTTTAAAGCGCTCGAAACTTTTGTATGTTTTCTTTATGGTTTCTCGAAGAATGAGGATGTGAATGCTGTGCGCCGATCCATCTTCTGGGACAAATTTACGAAAAAGAATCAAGTAGTGGACCTCAGCCTTCTGCCACCATGTCGAGATAACCTTAAGTTTCACGTCATGCGCTCTAACTATGTTGGTTACATATTCCGCAATGCTGACAGGCTTTTTATAGATATTGATAATCCTACAAACCACGGATGGGACGAAAAAATGAAGGTTGTTTGGAGTTCCGTATGCTACCCACCGGACGTGTCAGAGTTTTTGTTTGACATACAAAGTGATGACGATTCTGAAAGTGATCATGACATTGTTAATCACACCACCGATTTTGACCATGCGGATTTAGATGATGATTTGGAGGACATAAGCCTGTTTGATTGAACTGACGTTTTTTGGCTTTATTTTCTCCTGCTCTTTGAAAAGGTGAATTAAATTGGGATAAAAACATACCTAATTTTACTAACCACATGCGTTTTATTATATTTGTTATCAAACTTGTAACTTAAAAGGTATAGGAGAATGCATCAACGAAATATAAATTAACTACGCTTTTAATCTTTTCATATGATTGATCATATGATTGTAACGACTGTTTACAACTAATTCATAAGAAAAATTAATATTGACTTCTAACCCACATGATAGTATGATAAATCATGCCAATTTCAATTTCAATGGGTTCACTTTTTATGGGACACCCTGTACATATATTACAATTAAATTATTATATGTGGCTATATACAAAATTGAGAATTCAATTCGAAAATGCAGGCAAACGCATCCCCCTGGACGTCCGTATAACATGCATTTTTGAAATCAGCACCCCCAATTTGACTAAAAAACCTTGGTCTCGTAAATTTCCCCGCTGGATGACCTTCTCCCCCATCTCCTCCTGGTCTATAAATGTTGCAATTGTGAACTGGGAGTGCTCTGGAAAGGAAGTAGTGCATGCGCGTGAGAGATATTCCGTTTTACAAAAAAAGGAAGATGCAGCTACAGGACAAAATGACAATATGAAGCAGAAACTAATCACAACACAATACAATCTAACCCAGCTGTCCCAGCAGCAAGAATCAGGTTCTCAGGTAGAACATATAATATGAAGTGTTCTGATTGTTATATCGCAATTATTTTGACATCCAAAGCCACACTTTACATCCTGACTGTTAAGTCAGCATTTCTATCTGCTTGACACTACATGATGACATCATATTATAATAAATATATATCTTGCTTGAATTACTGCAACACTCAAATTTTCATTGCTATCAAACTGAAAACAAATACATCCAAGTTTTTGATCTTAACTTTTTTCCTCAATTTTAGTCATCGCTAAAGTTTGAAAGCGAAACTGTACAACCTAATCTCGAAAAATGCACGAACTTAAGTTGTATGAACAAATCTGAAACCAATGGTGAAATCTCACAAAGCTGAAGCAGCTTGTTCTGCGTCATCTGATTCCTCTTTAAAAGACAAAGTCCATAGTCTTCATACGAAAATGGATGAATTAATCACCACAGTGAAAAGTGTGAAAATAACAGCTTCCAGTGTTGCAAGAACACCAGCACCTGCAATATGTGTTGCTAAGACCGAGAGTGAACATATAGACTGGGAAAATCTAAAGAACATTGTTGATCTAACCGAAAAAATTACTAGGATTCGATTTTATGCTGGTAATATGGAATAAAAAACTCAATCTGTTTTACGTTGTGAGACCTGCTACAGTCTTTTAAAATTAACAATGAATATAAAAGCTCTAGAAGACCCGCGAAAAGTTGCCCTCAAAGGCATTGGTAAGTACTCTGGCTCTATTTCATCCGGACTGATTTTATCGTAAGGTAAATCAGAATTGCTTATTACTGGAGGGAATGCATACTGGTACCATATAAAGCATAGCATCAAGCAGCATTTATCATGTAGTGGAGAACATTCACAATTACACTATGATGCTCTGCAACATGAAGCAGTCATGAAGCAGTCATGAAGCAGTCATGAAGAAACAACAGGAAAGAGAAGAACAGGTCACTCAAAATCTGATCGGAATTGCTAATGGCGTGATTTAATCAAAATCTGCAGCACAACATTTTGACCACACTTTTTTATAACCGCTGATAAGAGCAGTCCACGACGCTGTTCCAATCAAGCTGTGATGATTTGTCCCATGATAAATGGTGAACACAGCAATTCCTATTAATGCCCCAGTAGTTTACTCTTCAAAGAATAAAGATAATGCTGGTAATGTTAGTGGTGCAACAGCAGGTGAGCTTGCAAATGGGATTTGTTGACACCATAAAACAAGCATTTGAAACAGAAACTCCAGACTTTACAGAATTAGATCTAAAGTCATCTTGGCAAGGCACTGCATGTGACGGACAGTATCAAGCGAAATAATTTGGCGATATGCTACACAAAGTCCTAAACGTAGATATTGATCCTGAATTTTCAGCTGTGATATGGGATCCATCTCACTGGATCAATCTTGCCATTCTAGACAATGTTCGGTTGAGGTAAGGTGCTTAGTAGCACCATCGCTATTGCCCAAGAGAAATATATTCAACTAAAGATTGACCCAAGGCAATTGTACTACCCGATTTTGGTTCTCACAGTACCAACAGTTGCAAAATATCATTAGTGGTTTTGCAGTGTATGCCGAGGCTTTTCGTCAGTATGGTTACTGCAAGATGAAGGAGTATCAGATCCTGGGTGATGATTTTGCGATTGATTGTGCATGGATTTATTTACGCTTCTATGAAAAAATATTTACGCTTCTATGCGGACAGCATCAAAGAGGAAAACCCGTTAACATAATGAAAAAGCTTGGTAAGCTTGATGCGATCGACAGCTGTATGAAAGCAATGGAGAAGGAATTGATTGAAGTTAAAAGCTCGGTCGAATTTGTTCACGCAGAGGTTCAAGACCTGAAAAGTTCAAGACCTGAAAAGTTCAAGACCTGAACCGTTTGGGTTTGAAGTTTTATTTGTTCCCTGTCAGGGAATTGTTTACGCTAGTCAGCTTGGAACGGAATGAATTTATCACATTTGTCTAAGTGCTTCGTGTAATTACGGTCTCATCCTGTGCAGACAACTGAGTCACTCTGTTACTTAGGCTACTCGTTTGTTCTTGTTGAATTGTGCATGTTCACTATTGTGAATCTTAAGTCTAAGTACCTTAACAGAGGCAGACTTTTTAAATTCGGTTGGTATAAGCGAAGATAAATATTACTGGGCATTATCAATTTCACCTGATTCCTTTTACTTTGACTTGCATCTTAAAAGGAAACAGGCCTCTAAGCGCGCTGCGCAAAACTTAAATAATTCAATACAAAATTCGCCCAGTAAGCCAGTTCGTTCCAAAATTCCAAAACCAAATGATACAAAGCAGGCTAAGGAAGAAGAAAATAATATGGATGTGAAAGAAATGTTTGATAATAACATAGATTGTTTTACTTTAGATTAATACGAATATTTCGGCTCAAACAGACCAAATAAAAAAGGCGGAGGTGTTGGTTTATATGTCTCAAAACACAACAAAAAACAAACGATATAATTGAAACAAGGTTCACTTAAGGTGGCTCCCTACAATTTTTTGAAATATTGAAAACTTGTGGTTTTGATTTAAAATTTTAGCACGAGATTTCTTGGTAAGGAAAAGAAATTTCCCACATATATTAACCAACACTCTAACAGTCAGAAATTACCCATAAGCATGACGTCATTACCGTTGTTATGGTAACAATGGCGATTCAATATGGCCGACATTTTACCTATTCATGCATTTTACTCGAAAACAAGTTCGGTTACCCCAATTTTTTATTTTATAAAAAGTTTTCTTACAAAAAAATGGAAAATATGAACCAGTTAAAAAAAATTCTATGGAGCCAAAATTATTAAAAATGAAAAAACGTAATTTTTTGTTATAGAAATTTTTTGGCTCCATAGAATTTTTTTAAACTTGCTCAAATTTCCCATTTTTTTGTAAGAAAACTTTTTATAAAAGAAAAAATTGGGGTAACCGAACTTGTTTTCGAGTAAAATGCGTGAATAGGTAAAATGTCGGCCATATTGAATCGCCATTGTTACCATAACAACGGTGATGACGTCATGCTTATGGGCAATTTCTGACTGTTAGAATGTTGGTTAATATATATGGGAAATTTCTTATACTTACCAAGAAATCTCGTGCTAAAATTTTAAATCAAAACAACAAGATTTCAATATTCTTAAAACTGTAGGGAGCCACCTTAAATAATGAATAAAGATGGTAAAAATATCATTATTGGTGTAGTGTATAGACCACCAAATGGCAATTTTGAATAATTTAAAACTACAATAAATGAGATTCTAGAAAATATCGATCAAGAAAATAAATATGGGAAATTTTAATATTGACCTGTTTAAATCAGGATCTTGTGATCATACAAACCAATTTGTTGAACAACTTTTCACTTCGTCCTTTTTTCCGCTAATCACAAAACCAACGAGAATTACTCATCATGCTGCCACACTAATTGATAATATTTTTAGTAACAATATATAGAAGAACTCAATGAAAGCTTCAACGGTATAATCTTTAGCAATATTTCAGATCATTTGCCAATAGTGCATATGTTTAATACAAATTTATCCAGTAAAAACACCACGAAAAATGTTAACACACGAAAAGTATCATACCAAAGATCATTTAATCAAAATAACACAGAGCCGTTCAAAAATTCCATTAAAAACCTTTCCTGGAATAAAATCATGAATGAAACAAATGATCCTGATAAGGCCTATAATGCGTTTTTCGAAATGTTTTCGGATATATATGAAAAAAATTTTCCACTCAAACGAAAACAATACAATAAAAAGATAGACAAAATCAAAAGTCCATGGATAACAAACTGTATATTAAAGTCAATCAGGACAAAAAACAAACAAACTCTACAAATCCTTCCTTATGAATTGTAATAGCAAAAATGAACAATGGTACAAAAATTATAAAAACAAACTAAATCATATTATAAAAGTAGCCAAAAAAAATATTATGAAAATGAATTGATCAAATACAAACAGAATTCTAGAATGGTGTGGAAAACACTTAATGAATTACTTAATAAGGCCAAGAAAAGCACGAAAATATCACAAAGCTTTGTTGAAACCAACTTATCAAATATTTTAGATGACCCCCAAGAAATAGCTAATCACTTCAACAACTACATTATTAATGTCGGACCCAATTTGGCAAATAAACTAAAACAAAATGACAAGAATAATTTTAATAAATATCTCAAAGGTAACTTTAGGTCTAGTTTTTTTTCTTAATCCCATCACAGAAAATGAATTAGAAGTTGAACTAAAAAATATGAAGCAAAAAAAAAGTTGTGGATATGATGGTATTAGCACAAACATTACAAAAGTAGTAGCTAAAGAAATCTCTAAACCATTAACACACATTTTCAATCTAACATTTACGACTGGAATCATTCCAGAAAATCTAAAAATCGCATTGATTACACCGCTTTTCATGGCTAATGACGAAATGCAGTTTGAAAATTACCGACCAATATCAGTTCTTGTTTGTTTTGCAAAATTGTTAGAAAAACGTATGATTAATAAACTATCAAAATTTATTGATAAAAATAAAATTTTATCAAAACGTCAATATGGATTTAGGAAACAGAGATCAACTGAACATGCATTGATTGACTTTATTCATAAAATTACTAATGCAATTGATGAAGGTAAATACTTTGTTAGTATTTTCCTTGATTTATCTAAGGCATTTGATACAATTGATCACAAGATTGTGATAAAAAAAATTGGAACATTATGGTATTTGGGGAGTGGCCAAAAAATGGTTTGAAAATTACTTAAACAATAGAAAACAAATATTGAAATATAACGGATTTCAATCCGAGCAAATGATTATTAAAAGAGGTATACCACAGGGATCAGTCTTGGGTCCTTTATTGTTTCTTTTATATATAAATGACTTACAATACTGCACTGATTTCTGTTGTATTATTTGCAGACGACACAAACATTCTATATAGTCATGAATGTCTTAAAAATTGAATGAAATCATTCAAGTCGAAATGAACAAAATTTCAGATTGGCTTAATGCAAATAAATTGTCTATAAATGCAGAAAAAACCAAGTTTATATTTTTAAAACAAAAAAAAGAAACTTAAACATACCATTAAAATTTTGATCAATAATAACAATATAGAACAAGTCAAAAACACTACATTTTTAGGGATTGTTATTGATGAATTCTTTAAAAAAAATCATCAAAAAACACTTTCACGCTTAGATAAATATTAACCTACTCATTATCACCTATATCATCATACTCCATACTATTTTTCTTTTTTTTCTTTTCCTTTTTTTATATATATATACAGGGTGTCCCAAAAAAAAAGCAACCACTTAAATATGCAGAACATTAATACAGCTCTAAAGCGCAATAGATAAGCACCTCTGGGAATTGAGAATGGCTCTTAATCCTTCATTTACAATGCTAAAAGTCATTTTAGCTGAACTATGGTGCAAACCCAAACAATATTAATATTATTGCGTATTTAAGTGGTTGCGTTTTTTTTTGAGACACCCTGTATATACATATTAATATACTTTTGACTTTGTATCTTTTTATTATAAAAAAATAACATTCGAACTGACATTATATTAATCAGTAATTATTTTAGTTCAGTAAACTAGGGGCCTAAAATAAAAGCCATATGGTTTCTGGTAGGCTCCTAGCCCACATTTGTATGTAAATATTGGGCGCACATATTAAAAAAAAAAGACCGGCAGACAGCTGTTTTATTAACAATTACTTTGCTGCTGGTCTTAAGGGATTTGCAGCAAATGTTGAGTTACAGCAGTTTTTAATCACTACAGATGTGCAAAATATGTTTGTTCCTACTTCACTAAAGATGAAACAGAATGTTCTCAGGCTATAATTAATGCCAACAAAGAAACTAAATTGTATAACATGAATATCAGAGATGAGTTAAAGTGCTACTGCAATGATTCAACCATTTTTATTAGTGTAAAAAATATTGAGTCGTATAGAAACAATTCGATGTATATATATGACTTTGGTATGTTAAGTAGAAGTTGACTAATTTTGTCCTCAAACTTTGGTATCATATGCTAACTTTTATAGCCGCCGTGTTTGCTGCATGTGACGTCATAACGAGTACCGATGTCTTGAAGCTTTCCTATGGTAATATATATATAGCATGTGTGTTGTCCGCTTCAAATTTTTGAGCTTGAGGCCAAGAACCAAATCATTTTATTTTGAAATGGAAGTTAATTCTTTTAACTAACATATAGTCTAAAAGTAGGAAAGGTTTTTAATAAACTGTCTAGCGAAACTATAAAGCGATTTATTTGTGATGTTAATAATCCTCAGCATGTCCACCAGTTCTTTCTAAGCAAACTGTGGCTAGTCTGAGCATGGTAAACACTGAACGGCGAACCATTTTTCTGTCCATTTGCCTATATTTGCCGATGATAGCCTAGGCGATTTGCAAGAAAGAATTTAGAATGAAATGGAGAATTTGAGGCAGGACAGACAAATGGTTCGCTGTTCAGTGTTAACCATGCTCAGACGAGCCACAGTTTGCTTAGAAAGAAATGGTGGAAATGTTGGGGATTAACATAACAAATAAAAATCTTGTTATTAAATTGCCTCATCTTTTTGTTCAGTTTCTCACTTAAATTTATTCATTTGCCCACCCTTGCATGAGATCGGTCACACTAAAATCAATGATGGATTTAATCCACTGCACGCAATAAAATATTTGTCAGCTTTAGGGGTCGCGCAGTGGTCCCAGTATGCATTATTTTTCCTGAAACTTTGACAGTTTAGTAAAAAACCTTTCCTACTTTTAGACAGTTAAATAATATCTCAATTTTCGCTACACATTTTCGTGCGCAAGCCCTCTCATTATCAGTGCATCGGAAAACTACCCCCCCCCTGGTAACATAATTTGCCCTAGGTATACCAGATAAGTCTTAACTATCTCCAGGAACGCAAAAATTTGCCAAATTCTGCAAAATAAAATCTCTTGAAAAACAGAACATTTGGGACATTTTTTTTATACACCCTGTATATGCATGTATATGTTTTGCTGCATAGTCCTTGGTAAGATGATCTTAAAGTATGAGTAAACAAAAGCTAAATACCTTTTTTGCAAACCAATTTAAAGTGAGTCAACATGAATAACAAATCTAGGCATTATGCACACATTAAACAGGTCTACCAATATATATATGTATGAGGGCTATGTAAGTGTTCACATTGGTCGTATTCAATATACTGGTAAAATTGTCAGTGAATACTGAAGAAAAGAAACTTTGCTAGGAAACGTAAAATCACTAATTTGTCAAAGACGACGAAGGCAATGATATGTCCTTGTTAATGATCATATTGGTGTATACTATGCGATATATTCCTGCAAACCATAAAAAGTAATATGATACTACACTATTGTAAATACCATTGTTTTGCAATTGCATATTGAAATATATCAAACACACAGGTCCATTTATCTACTGCCATGCACATAGAGGCTTCAAGGCCAATATCACTACATCTTTTTAAATTCATTACAAATTCATGTGTGCACAAAGTATCTTTGCATTGATGATAAAATACTAAACCATGCAGCCTTGGCCTATATATCTGCTGGCATTTTTTCAACTTGTAATAAAATTCTTCAGACATCAACTGTAGGCATAGCATCTTCTTTCAACATTCTTTTACTTTAGGGGATCTTGCTAAACAAGAGTCAATATATCTGAAATCTGAATCCTATAGAAAATCTGTGCAAAGATTGTGACAAGTGCCAACATACATTGAAACACGGCTTATTGTTTGGTCACCGCTAGAACGATAAAGTGGATGCCCATCTCCGAATATCCCTTGTGCTTTTCCCAGTGTTTCCAATGTTAATGATTTCCCAATACTTTGTTTAGCGTTAATGGAAAACACCATGCCAATTACATTCTCGACTATACAAATATATATATATATATATAAATATATATATATATATATATATATATATGTATACATATATAAACACCCATTTGCAAAAACGTTGGCCCCAGATAGATAGATAGATAGATACTCGAAGTCTAATTAGAAATGCATATGATTACATTTGCATGGGATTTCAATCATATTACACAACATATGCAATTCTAATTAGATTTCGAGTATCTATCTATATATCTATCTGCGGCCTGTGTCTATGTCTGTGTCTATGTCTATGTCTATATATCTATATCTATATCTATCTATATCTATCTATATCTATCTATATCTATCTATATCTATCTATCTCTCTATCTATATCTCTATCTATATCTCTATCTATATCTCTATCTCTATATATCTCTATCTATCTCTCTATCCATCTCTCTATCCATCTCTCTATCCATCTCTCTATCCATCTCTCTATCCATCTCTCTATCCATCTCTCTATCCATCTCTCTATCCATCCATCCATCCATCTCTCCATCCATCCATCCATCCATCCATCCATCCATCCATCCATTGTGTGGTTTGTGTTTCCATGTTGTGGGAAGCGCTGATGGTGGAAGCACTGGCGAGGATAGGGGGAGTTTGGTGGATCCTGGGGATGAAGAGGGGTAGTGGTGGATTGTTTGGACTGTTGTGAATGGCAGCCGGTTTAATGACGTGTTGTGTATTCAAAATATACAAGTAATATGATTACGTGTTCCCTTTGGAGCACGTTCGGACGGATATTTCAACTCATGTGTGTGTTTGTTTCAAGGCGGATTGTGGAATTGTATCAAGGTTGTGATTAAAAAGAGTGAATGTGTGTTATATTTACAACAATGCTCGGTGAGCGAATCAAATGAATTATTACATGATATTGCTATGTGATGTACAATTGTATGTTTATGGCCGACATTGTATGGTTTGATTGTCTGCCATCCATGCCATTAATTAATGTATTTGCACGTATTTTTTGTACATATTGTTTGTTTATGTGATCCTTAGTGTTTATTCGTGACAAGGTTGTGTTGTCTGAGGGGTCCAGATTTGTCAACGTGGCTGCAGGTGGTTTGTAGTTTGGTGAATGACTCCAATGTGGTCTCCATAGGTGTGCTCTTTCGATTTGTGGTTGTCGCTTGATGGAGCTCGTTCTGTGAGTTGTGTCTGGGTGGTGGAGATTTTGATCTTTGGTCAAAGGTAATTTGGGATGGCCTATTGGTTTAATTGATGGGGTGAGGTAATGTGTGGTATTATCTGGGGGTTAGGTGGTGTGTTGTGGTATTTTGACTTAATGGTTAGATGTGTTTGGTGCGCACAAAATGTTCTTTTAGGTTTTTGTGTCTTTGATAAGCCACAACGGGATGATTTGGCCATATTTGTGATCGAGTGGGGTCATTTTGAATGTATTGCCAGTGTTGTAGGAGAATGTGGCGTAGTGGTTTTAGGTCTGGGTTGTATGGTATGACAAATGGGAGTGTGCGTGTATGGTTGGTGGAAGTGGTTTTTGAGAGTAGTTGTGATTGAGTGAATGTGGCAGCCTTGTTAATGCGTGGTAGGATATCCTTGTCATGGTAGCCCCTTCCTATGAGGGCTACTCTTAGATTCTGAGCTTTCTGATGAAACTCTTCATCTTTAGTGATAATCCTCCTGTATCTTAACATTTGGCTGTAGATGAGGCCCTTTTTGCAGGAGTTTGGGTGATGTTAATTGTTATGTAGGAGAGGCATGCGATCGGTTTGATGGTGTTTTGAGAAGTTATGTATACTGTTGTGTCAAGGAAGTTGACACTTTTTGTGGAGTGTGTTACCTCGAATTTTGATGGTTGGGTGAGATGTATTTAGATGTGTGGTGAATGTTTTAAATGCACCTTCCCCGTGTGTCCAAAGTAGAACTAATCAATTCAGAGAACAGAAACCAATCGGCATGGCGGCTGGTAGCTCTATTATGAGCTCTGTGAGCTCTGTAACCAAATTGACATTGCTCCTTTGGTTTCTTTCGTACCGCTATATTTTGGACACTTCGTTAAATATAAACGTTTCAGAGTCAAGTTGGACGGGAAAATGGGATAAAAATCTCTCAGTTAGTGCAGAAATGAGTATTACAAATGGGCATATTTATGTTAGTTCAATAACCTTTTGGGAGAACGATATTTACATCAGGAAACGTTTTTTAAAACGAAGGATTAACTATATTGTGCGATCATCATCTTCGTTCAATCCAGCGATAGTAATGTTAAAGAGAAGTGGAGTAAATTTAGTCAATCCTGGACCCAGAAAACAATGTCAAACATCTACCGACCTTTGGGACATCCAAGCATCACATGGACATGGTGAAACATCGGAAAATATTTATCGTTGGTCTAAGCACGATCCCTGGCTGGCGCATTTTAATTGTAGGAGTCTTATGGCTCATATTGATGAACTGAGGCTAACGTTTCAAGACATATACCCAATATTTATTGGTATTACAGAAACATGGCTAGATAGTTCTATATCAGATACCGAAATCGAAATACCGGGTTTTTCCGTGCAGCGTTTGGATCGGAGAAACAAACGTAGGGGAGGGGGTGTTGCACTGTATATATCCAGTCGTATGAAACACACCAGAAGAGAGGATTTGGAGGAGGATTTTGAAGTTACGTGGATTCAAGCACAACTAAAAAACAGTAAATATTTAATTGGATGTGCATACCAAGCTCCTGATGAATCTCTGGAGTTTTTTGACTATCTTGATGATGTGATGAGATAAGCGACTAGAAATAAGTTTGAAGTTATAATTGTTGGTGATCTTAATTGTGATTGTCTTAATTCAACCTTAAGACAAACAGAGAGACTGCTAGAATTTACTATGGTAAATGAACTTGAACAATTGATAAAACAACCATCTCGCGTAACGCCCACTACAAGTACTTTAATTGATGTGTTAATCACCTCAACTCCCAGTCTGTTTAATGAGGCAGGAGTAATCAATATAGCACTAAGCGATCATTATCCTATTTATGGTGTTATGCAATGTCCAGTGACTTGTGCAAATAAACATCGCATTATAACAACGCGCCCTTGGAATGATAATAAAGTAAATGACTTTATAGCTGATTTGAAGCAAGCTCCATGGAGCCTGGTTGATTCGTTTCATGATGTAGATGATATGTGCACCGTGTGGGAATCGTTGATAAAATCTTTGATTGATCTACATTTCCCTTTTAAGCGAAAACGTATGCGAAAAAAGACTCATCCATGGCTTGATAATACTGTTCCTACACTTATGAGAACTCGCGATCAAGTGCACAAAAAGGCTAAAAAATCTGGCCTGCCTCAAGATTGGAGTGAATACAGACGTCTTCGTAACAATGTCACTAAAATGAACAGAAAAGCCAGGAAAAGTTTTTAGAAATAAACTTGAAGAAAACCGCTGTAAACCTAAAGCTTTTTGGGACATATTACGTCTAGTTTTGCCCTCTCGAAAAAGCAGCGCTGAAATTGGTAGATTAGTGGTAAATGGTAACGAATTGAGCGATAAGCGTGATATTGCGAACTCACTAAATGAATATTTTACAACAATTGCTTCCACGCTACTAACCGACCGGCAATCAGAAGGAAACCTAGTAGACCTGCAACAGGAAAATGTGCATGCTGCTTCCAGTAACTGTTTTAATTTTCGTGCCCTAAGTGAAGACGATGTCTTCAATGCTTTACGAACAACAGATACATCAAAGGCTACTGGCGCAGATAACATTTCACCTAAAATCTTGAAAATTGCTGCGCCTTATATTAGTAATGTTGTAGCCAACATATTTAATGCATCCTATAGGCACGGTCATTATCCGTCGTTGTGGAAAATGGCAAGAGTGACACCTTTGTACAAAGGTGGTCCCAAATTTGAACGTAATAATCAAAGACCAATATCTGTGCTTCCTTGCATATCAAAGGTGCAAGAATCGTTTGCTAATGCCGATCTTCAGGAATTTGCATTAGAAACTGGCCTTATTAATGACCATCAATATGCATATGCTAAGCACTCGTCCACCACGGTTGCACTTATTATTACTGTTGACTCCTGGAAATTTTCTATAGATCAGGGAAAGAAAGTTGTATG